>NW_011507798.1:0-1005 GCF_000495115.2 Populus euphratica | reverse complement strand
AAAAATGAAAAAAATATTATTTTAATATATTTTTAAATAAAAATATTTTAAAAATAACTATAATTATATTTTCAAATACAGGTTATAATTTCAGTTTATTACCACAATATTCATGTCAGAGTTTCAGTTTTTTTAGTATTGTCTTTTAATATTTAAAAAATAATTAGTGGCCAGAGTTTGTAGCCAATTCAGATACATTTTCTTAGAGGAGTCCTGGCATCTAATCCATGCTTCCCCATACTGTTTTCGAGAACCACACCTTTAAAATACAGGTTCAATGAGGAGGCCACGATAGGAGAAGATTCTGGAAGTGCTGGAAATCAATAACAAACAACGCGGTTGCTCGCTGTAAAATAAAAAAATCTAAATAGAAACCAAAAACTGTCATCAACGTGTCCTCTAACACTTGGCCTTATTTGTAGGGTACGTGGTCCCCGTGTGAGCCAGCGATCACGGAATCCCGTTATTAACTGCGCTGAACATTCCTTCCCGAATAATATCCCACGCGCACAGAGATCATGCTCGACACCCTCAGCTGCTGTTTCACACGAAACCCCGCGTATTGTGCCAGTGTGTTTTCATTGCGGTCCAATTTAATAAGCATTGTAAGGTACCACGTTTTATCATATCTATGACAGCTGCTTTCTTGTTCAACGTCTTTGAAGCCTTTCTCACGTCGTTGGCTAGAAGTCCACCCTCGCCAATGGTAATTGCGTTGTACATTTTTTTTTGCCAAATGATTTTGAACACATTTTTAGGTTTTTATTCTTTTTTAAAATCTTGTATGTTGATATTTTATTTTATTTTATTTTTATATTAAATTTAATTTTTTTGTTTATTTAATTTTACTTATTATTTTTTTAGATTTGTTTTATGGTGTAACATGCTTGCATGATTCAAGACATAAATTTTAAATAGTAGATCAATTTTTTTTTAATATTTTTTTTTATGAAATCTCCCATATTAAAGTACAAATTAATTGAGTTAAATTAATTTAATTTTTTT
>NW_011507799.1:0-1005 GCF_000495115.2 Populus euphratica | reverse complement strand
ATTTTTAGAATTGGTTGAGCCATAAATTGTACACTGTGAAATTTCACCAAAATTATCTTGTCACGCTTCAAAATAGTGAGATTTAGTAAAAGTCATGCTTCTAAGATACGATATAGTCAAACCGTGTTATTTCACCAAATCTTTAAGAACTTATATCAATTTATAATTTTTTTAATTATTCTACTAATTGCATAATTTATTTTATTTTCCAATAACTAGATGTACTAAAAAATTATGCAGTAAGCGAAATGTTGTTCTTTTATTTCCTAGTTTTGAGTTTTTTATTATTATTTTCAAAGTTGGTTAAGCCACGAACAAAAAATTATGCAACTTCACCAAAATTAACTCGTCGCGTTTTAGAATAGTGATATTTAGTAAAAAATATATTTTTTAAATACAACATGATCAAATTGTGTTATTTTACCAAATCTTTTTAAATTTATACTAATTCATAAATTTTTTTAATTATTGTGATCATTGCACAATTTATCTGATTTTGTGGTAACCATGTAATGAAAAAGAATGCAGCAACATGTTGTATATGTAAGGGAAAGAAAACTAGAGCGAATGACGTATCATTTGGTTCTTAATATATCAGTCACCAAGCCGAATAATGCCTAGCATTTTTGTACTTTAGATTAACTTTTTCTATTTAAATTTTACTAAATGCTCTCTCTCCTTTTTTCACTTTTTATTAATCTTTTAATCTAAATTTTATTCAATGCCATCTCTCTTATTTAAAATAAAAAAAATTTTGGTTATTTTTTAAAATAACAATTACTCTTTCTAATTGTTTTTTTTTATTTCAAAATGCTTCAAAGAAATTATTGCAATTTATCTTTAAATTTTTTTATTTTTTATTTTATAAAATAAATTATATTTTCATCATATATTTATAAAAAGTTGATTGCTTTAGGAACGAGAGTTAACTTTTAAGATGAAATAATTAAAAAATATAAAATAAAAAGGACACATATAGTTAAATATTTGCACATATATCTTCTT
>NW_011507797.1:0-1006 GCF_000495115.2 Populus euphratica | reverse complement strand
GTCCAGATTCTCGCTATAATAATGACAAGAAAATCAATGCTTAATATTTTTTTTCATCTAAAACCTTTTTTCAAACTAATTTTGGATACAAACTCTTAGAAAACACTTTAAAAATCACAATAAATTTATTTATGGTCTGAAAATATAAAAAAAATTCTAAAAATCAAAATCAATATGAATTTGGATATGTTTTTTTTTACAAAACTTAAAGGTAAAAAAATATTTAATATGAACTCTAACCATCAAATTAAATCATTTTGTACCAATACTAATAATTTTGATAGCTTAAATAAATATTAATAGCATGTTTATCTACCGTTATAATCCAATAACCTCACTTTTTTCTTTTTCAATAAAAACTTAAAAAAAAAATTTATATTAAAATTGAAAGCAAATATTAAGGTACTAAAATTATATAATTTATGTTATTTAAAAAAAATAAAAACTAAATTGTATTTATTTTGAAATTTCTGAAACACCATTCATATATAATGTCTTTATCATTATGATCTATGTTCTTTAATTAATTAAAAAATCAAAAGTAATTAGTCTTTAATTAAAATTAAATGGTTCAAAATTAAACTTCAAGGACAAAAAAATTATTAAGAAATATGCGTGAACAGTATCTACTCTACAGTTAAAATCCCAAGCCTTTTAGATTTTTACTTGATAATTTGTCAACGCGATGAGGGTCCTTTCATGTATATTTTGACACTGTAGGTGCTATGCAGCGTGCGGAAAAAAGTCTGGATTGCTTGCCTTTTATTTCTCTACAAAAATAAAACACCGACTAAATTAAATACTTTTTTATTTGATAGTAAAAAATATAATCGGATTATTTTATGTATCAATCAAGATTAAGTTATTCTTTTGATGATTCTAGTACCTTGTACTGGCTTAATATATTTAAAATAATTTAATAATTTCCTCTTAATATTGATTTTAAAAACGTGTTTGAGAATACAGTTAAAATTATTTTTAATTTTTTTGTTTGAATTTATTTTAT
>NW_011507795.1:0-1007 GCF_000495115.2 Populus euphratica | reverse complement strand
AGGAACATTTCGAGCCACTCGTCACCTTTTCAACCACAATTTATAGTATACAAAAGGAACTAATTAAACTAAAAATCATATACATCACATAGCCCGCTAACAATGAAAATACTAGATTTGCTCGTAATAAATCATTAATTTTAAGTTTATATAATTATTAATTTTAAATTTATAAAATTAATTGAAGTATATACAAATTGATATGAATATTTATATTAATAAAAAATTAAAATTAAAATTCATTTTTATTTTGAATTCTAGTTAAAATTATCATAAAAAACAATATTTATTCTTCATGAATTTTTTACTATTTTTAAACTTTGTTTTTCAATTTCATCCAATTAATTTCAGATCACTTCAATTTATGTATCATTATGCGTCTCTTTTATTTCCATTCTATCTCATAGTCAAGGTCCATGAAAGTGTTCCGTTTGCAAATTAGGCATTGATTTTATATAAAGTTTAATTTGTTGCTAGAAAAATAAATAAATTGAAAGAACAATAACAAAATTAAAAAACAAAACTTGCATTTCATTTTTATTGTTTAGAGGTGTGAAAACTATAGTTTGGTCCTTATTATTTGAGAATTTTATACTTTAATCTTAAACTTTAATTTATTTGCATTTTGATTTTTATATGTTAAAAGATAAAAAAGAGAGTCATCAAAAAAAAATTATTCAGTTAGCATCTAGCAATTAAAAAGATCAATCTAAGTATCAATGAATTTGTATTAAAAAATAAAGTTTTATAGAGGCAGCTTGAATTTTTTATCTTGTCAAGAAATTAAAAAAAAAAAACTAGACTGAGAAGTATTTTTGAATCAATAATATTTTTTAGGTCTGATTTTATAGTATTTTAGAATTAAAAATATTTTTAGCAAACAATATTGAACTAACAATAAATTGTTTGCCCTTAAAAAAAAAAAAAAAGAACAAACATGCAAGCCTGTTAGAGTGCCTGAACTCTTCTCTTTTTTTAAAAAAAAAAATCATTTTCAGTTTTTTTTT
>NW_011507796.1:0-1007 GCF_000495115.2 Populus euphratica | reverse complement strand
CCAATCAGTAAAACAAAACAATTCATAGATAAAATTAAAAAAAAAATTACATCAAAAAACTTATGTTCCAGCTTTTTTTTTAGTTAAGTTTAAAATTCAAAAGCAATGTAGCAAATTAATAGAAAAAGTTTAATGAAAATATTGAAAAAAATAATAAATTAATATCAAAATTCGGAGTCCTACTCACAACAACTTAGTCGAATTGGAAGAAGCAGTTGGTAATAGTCAAACCAGAGTCGGTCGGAATGGAAGTTAAGATTCCTTCCTTATGTTTCATAATGGCTTAATTTTTTATTTAGTTTGAGTTTAAAATTAAATTGTGTAAAAATTATTTTGATTTGATTTAATTGATTTGATAATTAAAAATTAAAAAAAATTAAAAAAAAAAAGGAAAGAGGAAAAAAATAGCAATTATAAAAAAAAAGTAAAGAAAAAAAAACTGCGTTCATGTCAATTCTCGAGTCTTAAGTAATTCGTAAATGTTTCGAATTAATGTCGTTGGCGTCCCGTAGTTTGATAAAGTAAACTTCTGTGTTAAATGACCGAGAAACTTAAATTTCGAGGTACTTGGATGCTTATATATCAAAAGAATTGGAGAGTGACAAAATCTTTAACCACCGATGACATTTTAAACAAATTAATTAGGGACAATTTTCGATTGTCTAATCAGTCGATGCACAGATTTCATCATGGAGTTTTTACTGGACATTGCCACGCGTTACTTCGAGGGTCTATATTATTTTTTAATAAAAAATAATATTTAAATATTGTGAGCATGTTTTATTTTAAAAGAAAAAAACTCTATAACTGTATTTTAAAAGCCCCCGAGTACCCTTTTTTTAAGGTAAAGTTGTCATTTTATTTTGTTTTAAAAAGTAAAAAGATAGAAATATCATTATTTGTTAATTTTAAAAAAACTTAATTTAAAAAATAATTGAGTTATTTTACTATATTTAAAAAATTGTAAAAGACATTATACTTTTTATAGATTTTTTATTAATGACAAA
>NW_011507786.1:0-1014 GCF_000495115.2 Populus euphratica | reverse complement strand
TTTAGGAAGAAAAGTCCAAAATAAGATGTTTATGAATTCAATTAAATTTTAATAAAAGTTTAATTGAATTTATGGAGGTTTTGATTGTAAGAAAATTTGATTTTTGAGTTAATTTGGGCTTTTATTAGAAGCAATTAAAGTTTTAGGGTTAAAATATAATTTTTGAGAGTTAATTTGGTCAAATCAGGGGCTTAATTGCACCAATATTGAAGTTTGATTGCCAATTAGGGACCTAATTGAAGAAATCCGAAACCAAGGACTAAATTGTAAAACCACGCCTAAATTGAAGGCCTGATTTTGAATCTGATGCGTTTTGGGGCCAATTCTCATTTTAATGAAACGACGCGTTTTGGGAAAAACGACGCCGTTTCATACACTATTTATAAAAAAAATGAGAAAACTCAAAACGGTGCCGTTTTGAACGGCACCATCATCTTCTTGCCCTGGACCCGCAGAGAACAGAGGAAGAAAATGTGTTTTTTTCCTCTTTTTTCATCGATCTTTTTACCGATATTTCACCTTTAAAAAGACACCAACAAACCCACTTTCCACGTGCTGAAAGAACAGTGGAGGAGCGGCAGCACAGTGGCTGCCCCAACCATGTCCCCTCCCCTGTTTTTGCCTATAAAAGCAGGGGAGGCAAGAAAGAAAAAAAAAAAGAGGAAGAAAAGAAAACGAAAGGAAAAATAGAGGGAGAAAAAGAAGGAGAGAAGGAGACCAAACCCGAGGAGAGAAGAGAAGAGAAGAAAAAAAAAAGAGAAGAAGAAGCAGAAAAGGGTGAAAAACCGAGGGGAGAGAGAGAAGAAAAACACAGCAAAATGCCAGCCACCGTGTCTCCGCCGCCAGCAGCACCGCCTCGACGCCAATCCCAGGTAACCTCCAGCTACCCCATATCTTTCTCCTTTGCTCAGCCACCGTCTGCGTTTGCACAGTAACCAGCCCATTTTGTTTTGGGCCGAGTCCAGCCCATTTTAAAAGCAAAAAAAATTAAAAATTAATTTTTTAAAAATATTT
>NW_011500325.1:148176-197280 GCF_000495115.2 Populus euphratica | reverse complement strand
TTATAGTGTAATAAAAAATAATTTAAAAAATATTTTTTAGTGTTTGGTTATATTATAAAAAATAAATTGAAAAATAATTTATTAATATTTTATTTTTCTCAAATTTATTAAAATAATAAAAAATAAATCTTACAAATTTAAAAAATTAAATAAAAATATAATTGAAAAAAATATAATTAATATTTTATAAATTATTTCAAATAAAATAAGTAACAATCAAAATAATGATGATTAAATTTGATAAATAAAAAATTTCAATAAAAAATGATAAGAAAAAAGCAAATAACAATAATAAAAATAAAAATCAAAGTTAATAAAAAAATTAAATTTTAAGAGATGAGATTGAAAAATAAATATTCAAAACAAAATATATATAACAATCAAAATTTTGAGGATCAAATTTGATATAATCAACAAATAATATGATTTTCTAAATTTCTCACAATTTCTGAAAAGTGTTTCCGCCTAAATTTTTTAGGAAAACACTTTTCTGAAAACTAAGTTAAATTTTTCTTTGACTGAAAAGTGTTTATTGTTGACTAACTTTTCTAATAACAAACAAATATAAAAAAATTTGAAAAGTAGTTTCTCGAAACCACTTTTCAGAAAATAAACACAACATTCTTAAATTTTTTTTGTGATAATTTATTAAAAGTATATAATCAAAAGAGAAAAAAACTAAAATAAAAAAGAAATCAAACATGGATGGTGTACCATAAGTTTTACAGAAGATGCACTTTGATTTTCAAACTTAAAAAATAGCGCAGATTATATAATTTTGATACATCAATATTTTCAAATTTAAATTTAATCATTAAATTTATTTTTATTTTATTTTTAGTTTTTAGTTGAGATAGAAGAGAGAGAGGTTGTTGGATTCCTGCGATAGACAAAGAAACATGTCGTTAACATCGATTTAAGCCACCAAAACGAATAATATTTGTGCCAAATAATTTTGTTTGATGAGAAAAATTCATATTATGTGTTTTTCTTTACTTTTAAAGTTCATAAAAAAAACACATTTAAGCATGAGTTGATTTTTTATTTTAAGTTGATTTTAATTTTTGGGACATCTTTTTGTTTCTTTGAGGTTAGATATAGGTTTATCATGGTTACTACTATATTTTTATAGGTGTTTTGGGTCAAAATAAGTTAAAAATGAGTTTTTTAATAAAAAAAATTAAACCTTAAATTTTTAACCACCACAGTGGCTGAAATTTAAATAAATCAAATGACATATTATCTGATTTTTCCCCCAAAAAAACCCAATTGCATATAAAAAATGACATAGTCATGTGAGCTTTAACAAAATGGAACAAGCATGCTTTTCTTCTCTTTTATTTTATTCAATTAAATTAATTTTTATTTCTATTTTTAATATCTTTTGCATAAATAAAAAATTTATTTTAATAAATAAATTTAGTAAACATAATCGTATAAATTTCTCATCTTTTGAGATTAAATATTATGATCTACACCTCTCTCTTTATTTTTAAAATTTTATTTTTAGGTATTATTAATAATTTTTTATTTATTTATTTGCACATATAGTTCTTAATTTATTTGATTACATGTATGAATAATTTTTTATTTAAACTTAAATTTTTAAAATTACATAAATATGTTAAAAAAAACCTACATATATAATGTTTTTATAGAAAATAAAAATATCTGGTCCGTCTTGTTTTTTAGAAAATTAATATTTTTAAATTAATTATTTTTTTAATTTTTATATTATTTTGATATATTAATATCAAAAATAATTTTTTAAATATTATTTTAATATATTTATAAAAAATATTTTAAAAAATAATAATTGTAACATACCGACCTATATATAGGTGCAGTGCATTGGAAAGGCTCTATGTTTCTTCGCATTACCATCATCCTACCAATAGGAGTTAATCACTTAACGAGTCTCTCTTTTCTTTTCATTTTTTCCAATGCACTGCACCAATTAGGTGTAGATGATGGGAATTTTTTCATTAAGAATAAATCATTTTAGCTGTTTTTGGTTGCTAAGCAAATGGTCGAGCACCTGTGGATGCAACAAACTTTGTTAAAAGAAATCCACGTTTTAATGCCTGATAGGATCTTGAAGAATTAATCCTGTATTGTATGTATGGTCTCTATATATGCTATAAAATAAGCAACTAGCATGCTACTTTGAAAAAAGAAGAAAGACATGTTCTGTCAGAAAAAGAAGAAGAGGGAGAAATTTGGGGGTGAGCAAGACTTTAAAGTCAATCCTCACCGTTGGAAAATAAGAAGACAGTAACGTTTAGAAGATAGCACTGTTAAGATTGATATTAGAGGGGGATGGGAATTGTCCTATAGTAGAACCCTTTTTTATGAATTTTTTGGAACCAATTCTTCCGTAGAATTCAATTGAAAGCACGTACTGAGCTGTATTCCTTTGTCCAGCCTTATTATATCCAGTGAAAGCATGATACATGTGCTGGTTTGCCTAGTTTCTGGCAAACTCCCGCTTGATCAAGCTGATGCATGAATGCAGCGTCAAAGGTTTTCAAAACTTGAGTTCCAGATAATGCCTGGAGGCTATGGATGCTTGAACTTCTGAAGCATCACGACATTGTAAGACACATTAGCATATAAGATGCCTAAGAAATACTATATCAATATATGCAATCACATTAAAGCTGCTCAACATAAAATGCTTATCTTTGCACTACTGATACAATTGATGTTTTTCTTTGTCGAATAAGAAATTAATAGTTACAATTCTCTCACTATCACACATAGCTCGATGATTGACCCTTCATTGTTGATGAGAGTGCAGCCACAGCTTCTCCAACTGTCAAATAAAGGGTATCAGGCCCCATGATATCACAGGCATCATCGGCCCTTAGCAATTTTTCCAACACTTCCCCCACAGGATTCACCAACACAAGCTGTAATGTCAATCATAGAACAAAGTGTTATACGCAGGAACAACTAAAAGGCAAGACAATTGAAAAGAAAAGGCAATTTAGATGCCACGCGCTTGCCTCGACTCCCTTATTCTCCACTGCTTTCTTTAAATCCTTAAAGAGTGACACTCCGCTTGTGTCGATGGCGCTGACAGCTGAAACAATTACAGAGAGTATTTCTATTATGATTTTTTTACATGGTGGATACTCTGCCATGCTTCATTGCAATTATGATTTAATGAGTTAATGGAGTCAACCAGAGCAGGAAATGGTTTAATATCAACTCCACCAATACAAGCTCTAAAAAAATCAGCTACCCTAATCTCAGATGCGCAAGTTATAACTTATAATTATCCATAAAGCTTATAGTTGGAAAGAAGAACAAGGAAGAAATCAAGATTTTCTGTTTCTAGATCACTTGTTAATTTCTGCAAAATGGTAGCAGTGAACTTACCTGACAGGTCTAGGATCAGAAAATGAATGCTTGACTGTTTCTTTATGTCTTCTTCGGTTTCATATTCATTTATCCATCTCAGAATCCTATTACATATTTAAAGGAAAGTTACCCTCAAAAAAAGAAAAAATAATTAAAGGAGAATTATTAGAGTCGAGATGGGAAGTGCAAGTACGCTTTACGAGCTACTGAATGCACAAACAAACCTTTCTTTGAGGTAGGTTGTATTAGCAAAGTTGATTGGAGCTTCAATGCTTAAAATGAGGAAACCAGGGATCCTCGTAGCATCCTTGTAGTGATGAAGATTACGGAATATATCCGTCCCAGGTATGTTTCCCAAAATCAGAGTCTTTGGCCTTGTAACTTGAAGAAGGATCTTGAAAATTGATATTGCTACCTGTTCATCCACAGCATCATGGTTGTTTTGTATCATGAATAAACATGGAAGGAACAAAGGCTTTCGCTTAATGCATACAAACAGCTTAAAAGTCAATACTGATTAACAAGTCATCCCCGTTTACCTTTTCAAGCCAATACAGGTTTAGTTCCAGTAACATTATCTAAAAGCTGAAAACTCACCGCAATGGCAAGACCGTGCTGTACGGAGATAAAAATAACACCAAAGAATGCGCACAGCATCACTGCAAAATCAAATTTGTCGATCTTCCATATCTGGCAGGCAGCTGGGAAGTCTATGAGGCCAATTACTGCTGTTACTATGATGGCACCCAACACAACATTTGGTGTGTATTGGAATAGAGGCATTAGGAAGAGGAGTGTCACCATAACTGTCACTGACATTACAACGTTAGAAACTGCTGTTTTGGCTCCTGCGTTGTGATTGACGGCGGACCGAGAGAAAGCGCCTGAAATTCAAAGTTTTGTTAAGAATACTATATATGCGTGTCTTATATATGTTTCAAGCACTTAACAGCATGGCAGAAAAGAAAGCCTAATAGAGTAAATGTTAGGACCTGTTGTAACATAACAGGAAGTGGCGGAGCCAATTACATTCATCAATCCAATTGCCATCATTTCCTTGTTACCGTCAACCTGGTAGTTTTTTAAAGCAGCAAAAGTCCTTCCCACTGCTATGCCTTCCTGTTTGAAATAAAGTTGAGCATGAGTAAATGCACGCTAACTCTTCTGTCTAACAGATGCCATAAGTTCAAGACACTATTTGAAGGTCATGTTGTAGATTTGTGGTTATGATACTAAAAGTTCGCAACCTGCTACCTCGATATTTTCTTTCATCAAATGTTGCAAAACTCGACTTTTATTACAGCAAATAATACTTTATCAGTCAATGAAAATATGTTACACACCTGTTATCCTCATAGGAATTCTGATAATGATTCCCTCGCATTAACAACACGTTTCATTAAGTTGACTCAAACAGAAATTAAAGAAGTTTCGGTCAGGAAAAAAAATACGAAAAAGAAGCTATCTTTCAAGAGTCATGCACTGTGTAATACACCAATAGTTGCTGAACTTGAAACTTCAGGTCATCAATCAACCTGCCTAGAAAGCTTGGTTTAAACACAAATTGGTCCATGTATTGTTAGCCCATTAAACTGGCAGTAGCTTCCAGATAGTCTAGCTATTATTCCAGAACATGTGAAATACAATTGCAACGCAGACCAGCTCTATCCCCATTCCCCTGATCGTTCTTTCAAGTTCAAAAAATACAGATTCCTTCTAAACTGCATAAATGCTACTGAATGTATGGAAAATAATTGCAAGACAAGTAAAACAAGAACTTACAGTGAGGGAAATAATGCCAGTAACAAGGCCGGTTTTAATAACCAGTCCAAGGTTGCTTCCATGAAAATGTAACATGTTCCATGAGGGAGGATTTAGCCCTTCTTGCAACTTACCAATCTAAAAATAACAGAAAGGTCCAATGATAAGCAACATCTTCCATGAAGGGGTAATATATTCGCGTGGGACCTAAAACTTACAACACTGATCCCGTGGTGCTGTGCCTTGAATGCAAAAACCAGGATAGTAGATAGGATCACAGACACAAGAGGGGCTCCAGCTGAAACCCAAAACAGCTTTGGTTTTCTCATGCTCTGTGAGGCACACGTTACCATGTAAAAATTCAAACATATATCACTGTAACAAAGAGAAGGTACTGGAATATTTACTGTTTTCTTCCTCTCTTTTTTATCATATCAGAACATGCACTGGAATATTTATTTAAGATAAGCCATTCTATGGTTTTGAGTTTTCAAAATCTTGGAAATCATTATTTGCAAAGGAGCTGGTTTGTGCTGAAAAACATTCGGCCCATCCATAGATTCCGGCCTATTATCTAGTCCATAAGATGTGCCGAAACAGACCTAAACCAAGCCCATTTAAACAATCAAAGAAAAAAAAAAAAAGCGTCTTGTGTCTCATTTCTTTCACTAGTTTATACTTCAATTGTCACAAACTTTAATTTTTAATGGAATGACGCCACCGCTATGACGGCAAAGAGTATCTGAATGCTTTTCTACCAAAAAGGAGGGAAAAAAAGAGAGTATCTGCATACCATATCTCACTCTATAAGAAAGACGCTCTGCTGCCTGTAATGAAATGAACAAATATGACCGGTATACAGTGGCAAGAGGCCAGAGAGGGTGTATGATCTTATGGTCATAAGAGAAGATACGAGGGTGCTTCTATTCTTGCAGAAAAGAACGACTCCAATCAATGATAAAAGAAGGGGGCAAAACCAGGGAATATAGACAATAAAACCGTCTCTGCAATAAATATTTTTGGAAAAATAGAAACAGAAAGTGATTCTCGCGGCGGTTTCAAGTACTTGTTAACAGTAAATACTATGCATTTAATAATATGTTACTTCAAGACAAGGAGAGTGGAAAGAATGACATACGACGTGTCTAGCCAGTAGAAGGAACACGAGGAAGCAAAACCCCATCAGTATCGTTTGCCATGACCACTGCACAAACATCATCTATATGGTCAGAATTATCCACTCAATTTTGTAGTAAGGTACTAGGAGTATAAAATAATTAGCTGGGATTTTGTTAAGTTAGACATCTTTTCGTAGTTTTTTTTAGTCAACGCAAGGTGCCCTCGGTTACATAATGGATGGTCCTTCCCGTACTCTTTAGAGTTTGAATCCGAAACCTTCAGATGATTATTACGCTTTAACCATTGTACTGTCTGGCATGGTCTAGCTTTATGTAGTGATACATATTGAATGGGGAGCTGAAATAGGAAAAGCTTTGACTAATTTAGCAGCTTGAACAATAACTCTCCCATCTAAGGTTATTGTTAAGTGGATTGATTATGCTATAATTATAATTTCGATTGGTAGAATAGTGGGAACCTCACCTTGCATAAATTAGGAGGGGGTTTAACTTGTTTAATTAATTATATATGCTTGTGTTTTGGTGGGGGGTAAACAAACCAATTACCTCATTGATATTGTGGAAAGCAGAGCTCAAAACAGGAACAAGTCCCATTTGTTTGGTGAAATGAGTGATTCCAAGGAGGCTTTTTAGTTGTTGGAGAGAGACTATGACTGCAGCTCCAGCCATGAATCCAATCAGAATTGCCTTGGAAAGAAAATCGATGATGAAGCCAAGCCTGCAGCCATTCAGGCCAACAGAGAAGCAGCACTTTCAGTTGAAAATTAAGAGGAAAAAATAGGAAAGAAGGCAAGAAAACTTACCTTAACAATCCTAACGAAGCCTGGAAGAGGCCAGCAAAGAAGGTCGAAGAAAAGGCTAGTTGAAGAAACAAGAAAGGGTCATTGATAGGAGATACTTCTTGCCTAAGCATTGATCCCAGTATAAGAGAAGCAATAGAAACTGGTCCTACAGCAAGGTCCCTGGAGCTTCCAAGAACAGCATACACAAGAGGAGGAACAAAGCTAGAGTCTGCATAGTTTTGTTTCAAGAAAAAGAAAATTCAATCAAGCAGTATTGTATATAAATAGTAAGATTAAAAAAACAAAGTAATCAGAACTATATTTTACTCACAGAGACCCACTATGGGAGGTAGACTTGCAAGCTTAGCATAACTGATGCCCTAGAAAGATGATTACACAGAAGGATCAACTTAATGGATGAAGATGTTTTATATTTACAATCTTGTTCATGATTTAGGAGAAAAAAAATATTTGGTTGCTGACCTGTGGAATGGCTAAGCTGGCAATGGTAAGGCCGGAAACAATATCAGACTTGAAAAGCTTGAAGCTGTAATTAGGACCCCATTGAAGAATGGGAAAGACATACTGAGCTGCAAGTATCCATTTCTTGCCCAATGGCTGTCTTTTGAATTGGAGCAGAGGGTCATCAGGGAAAAAGGTTTCTTTAAGTCTACTCTTGAGCTTCTGTATGGTGCTCCTATGGGGTGGTCGGACAACCTTGTGCACCTCCATGGGTGTTATTTCCAGGCAATTATCAGGTTGCATGTTATTGCTGGCGTTAGGCTCCATGGCATGGAGAGGGTTTTTGTTTTCTTGATGTGGTTTGTTTGAGCAATGCCTCTACTTTTATATGAGTGTGCACCCTATCAATCAAATTTCTCTAGACCGCTACCAAACAAAGTATCTGTCTCCAAGACAGAAAGAAAAGCTATGGAGAGGAGAGAGAGGTCGGCTCTTGATGAGAGCGTTATCAAACAAGCAGTCTCTAATTGAGCCCGCTAACTCTTTTTACTTCTTGCAGAGATGCGCGCGTTTATCATTTACATGTTAAAACAGGAGGATTATATTAGAATTTAATAAATAAATAAGAATTATCATTCAAAATTGTTAGAATCCCTATGAACGGTCCGCATGTGCTCCGAATTTCTTTTTTTTTTTTTATTTACGTGGGGTGTCCATGCCAGCTTACGCGCACCACGACTAATCCTCATGGCCCACTGAACATCCTGTCAGCCCAATAAACAGGTAAGGCACCGCGGGGATGACAGGCGTACATGGTAAGGTTCGAACCCAGGTGCAGAGGAAGGGAACAAGCCCCTCCCACCACTAGGCCAGAACCTCACTTGCATGTGTTCCGAATTTCTAATCCTAAGAGTTGTAACGAAAGACTGAATGAAATTTACGTTGGGGTCCGCTGATGATATTTTAATTTTTATTTATTAGAGATTAAATATATTGATATAATATTTGATAAATTACTTATATTTATAAAAGAAGTTGATATTATTAAAAATAAATAAAAAAAAGATTATAACACATAAAAAACACTTTAATTAAACGTTTTTATATTGCTGCACAAGCAACAAAGATGCTGCTTTTGGCAATTATTTCATTTTTTTTACTCTTATTTTTTTTAATTTTTAAATAAATAATAGCAGTATATATAGTATATATAGGTTGCATCATTTTATTAATAATTGATATAACTTGGCTTGATAATACATATTTATTACTGTAAACTTTTAATAATGACAATTCTTTTATAAAGTAGGATTACAAATGCTACCACATAAGTGGTAAAATCTCATCAATATATGTGCATGAAAAGCTCATTTCTTTAATTACTGGGAAGCTGCATTTCCATTTATAAAAGGAAATGAAGAGATGACAACTGATGACAGGGTGCTAAATAAGTTCTGGTACCGCTCATTAACATTATGGTTGTAAGAATGGAAGGCAGTTAAGCTATTGGCACATGTATAGCTATCATACACACACATTTCTGAGGAATTTTACCATAATTATACCATGATGAAGTTTAGATTACCGTCATGAAAGAGGTTAATGCTACTAAAACTTTATCCTAAGCATGCCCATAATTAACGAACCCCGTTTTGGAGTCTATGGTTCATTAGTGTTGCTTCAGACCACTACGACTAGAGGTAATGTTCTAGGTTTATAATCTCGTTTCATTTATATTCAATGTGCTTGAGTTCAACAAGTTTGATCAATCGTAGCTTTGAAATAATAACTTTAAAGTCAGATTCTACCATCTTTTCTTCCTTTAATTTACAATCAAAACTTAAAACTTAAATCCCAGTATATTTTTATTTATCTGATAAAAATTAAATGTAAAATAATATAAATTTATAAAAAAATTTAATCTAATTTTTTTTTACATAAAATAATATATCAAAAATCAATATAAAGTCGTATTCTAAAAACTTTATTAACTCGGTTATTGTCTGGCAAGGTGATGGCAAATGTGGGTTTCCGAAGTTGAAATATTCCGAGTAATATGCTGCCTCCCCCGGTCTTCAGTTTTATTTTCGTTTCAGAGACGGCGCGCTTCTCTATAAGATGGTTATGGATTTTATGAGGATGGTCACGAGTCTTTAATACAGTACAGACATGGGTATTCAAAATGAGAGTCAGCGTGCATTCTGTACCACTTAGACCCGAGTTGCCAGTTGCCACAGATGTTGCTGTACATTACACAAAAAAAGGCACAGGGGAAAACTATGCAAATGCTGACGCTCACAAGGGAACCAGTAAGGCTGAGGACATGCTCAAAATATGGAACGGAAAGTGCTAGAGCTAGTATTACCAGTAGCAGAAATGAACCCACAGCGCCTCTTATAACTGTCTTAGTCCGGGAACTAATAGAATTAGGAAGGTTGTGTTCTAGCTGGATGGCGAATGGTGCGAATTCGAGTGCATATTTGGTCATGGGTGTTAGCACTGTTGCCCACAAGGCAATCTTTGTAATGATATGATGTCGAGGCATGCTTAGGGTTATTTGAGAGCTGACTTCAGGGCCGAATAGTCTGGCACCCATGAATGCTAGTGATGCGTATAGTGCTGATACCGATGCAAAGCTCACAATAGATACCTGGAACCAAACGTGAAAATTAAGGGTGAGCAAAATATTCTCAAACATTACGTCAAAATTATGGAATATTTTATATTCAGAAAAGAAGAGAAGTACTGTAATTTGATTTGAGGAGAGACTGAATTAATTAGGAGTGATACCATTGTAAACTTGGATGGATCTTTCATGGATTTATACAAGTCGGGGAAAACGATGTGGCCCGCATAACTGAAGATGTAAAGGCCGGATATGGCAGGAATCTTGTGGAGGTGGAGCGCGGGTATACTGTGATTCGCTTTCACAACTTGAAAGATGGCAGTGCATGCAACGGAAGTGAAGATGACGATGGACATCAGAATGCCGCCTGATGAAAGGAAAGATATGGAAGAAAGATCCCTCAGCCACAGGCTAGGAAGTGCCACCAGCACCCCCATCGCGGTTAGTAGCTGAGATTTATATAATTTTGCCCATATTGGTAACCTAAGTTGTGTCCCTGCAAATACTGTTATAAGATTGTCATGAAGTGATATGGTGTAGGAGACTAGGGCCATGAAAATCTCCAAGTAAATGAAGGTTGCAGCCAAAACTCTTCCATTGGAGCCAAATGCATGTTGACCAATATCTGTATAGCTCCTTGACTTGGGACTCTTAGCAAGGCATTTTCCGAGCAGGTGGGATGTATATGCGCATATTACACCTAGTCCCACTAGCAAGAATGCAGAAACCCATCCTCCATTTTCTAAAGCATAAGGAGTGGATAGCTGCCCAAGCCCTGTGACGGAAACACATGCGAATCAATTAGCCAAAAACTTCTTGTCCATTCACTCTAAGAAGATGGAATCAGGAGATCTGAAAGCCTTACCAATGAGCATGCCAATCATGTTGATGACAGAATGAGCAAAAGAACTATTAGCCTGATCAGTATGATGCTCAACATCTGCCTCGTTTACCACAGCACTCTTTAAATCTTGGGTGTCTTGATCACACTTGCACCCTTTATTTTCCTCTACACAAGCATCACAAGTCATCCATTGCGGAGCCAATTTCTCATGCCTGCTAATCATGGGGGAGACTTGCAAAATGATGATGGTGGTGGTTCTCTTATTGAGCCATTAGTTGGTGATCCTGAAGCAACTAATGATGATGTTGATGTTATTCCTGAACAGGTTATGCAGGAAGCTTCAGATGAGCCACAATTGAGAAGGTCAGCTAGACCTCGCCAACCTTCCACCAGATATTCTCCTCATGAGTATGTGTTGGTCACTGATGGGGGAGAGCCAGAATGCTTTGATGAAGCTATGTCACATGAGAAGAAAAGTGAGTGGTTGAAAGCAATGCAAGAAGAGATGAAATCCTTGCATGAAAACCATACCTTTGAGTTAGTGAAGCTTCCTAAAGGTAAGAGAGCACTCAAGAACAAATGGGTGTTCAGGTTGAAAATTGATGAACATTGCTCACAACCAAGGTACAAGGCAAGATTGGTTGTGAAAGGCTTCGGACAGAAGAAAGGTATTGATTTTGAAGAAATCTTTTCACCAGTGGTCAAGATGTCTTCAATCCGAGTTGTGCTTGGCTTAGCTGCTAGTTTGAATCTTGAAGTAGAACAACTTGATGTGAAAACTGCCTTTCTCCATGGTGATTTGGATGAGGAGATCTACATGGAGCAGCCTGAAGGTTTTGAAGCAAAAGGTAAAGAGCAGCTAGTTTGTAAGTTGAAAAAGAGCTTATATGGGTTAAAGCAAGCTCCAAGACAATGGTATAAGAAGTTTGATTCTTTTATGGTGGATCATGGTTATGACAGGACCACTTCTGATCATTGTGTATTTATGAAAAGGTTTCCAGATGGAAACTTTATTATTCTCTTGTTGTATGTGGATGATATGTTGATTGTTGACCATGATGCTAAGAAGATTCAGATGTTGAAGGAAGAGTTGAGCAAGTCTTTTGCAATGAAAGACTTGGGACCAGCAAAACAGATTCTTGGTATGAAGATCACACGTGACAGGAAGAAGGGAAAACTTTGGCTATCTCAGGAGAGATATGTTCAAAAGGTACTTGAGAGATTCAACATGAGCAACTCCAAACCTGTTTGTTCTCCACTTGCAAGCCACTTTAAACTAAGTTTTAAGCAGTGTCCTTCAAGTGATGAAGAAAAAGATGAGATGAAAAAGGTTCCTTATGCATCCGCAGTTGGTAGCTTGATGTATGCCATGGTTTGCACAAGGCCGGATATAGCTCATGCAGTTGGTGTGGTTAGTCGGTTCCTCTCCAATCCCGGTAAAGAACACTGGTCAGCAGTGAAATGGATACTCAGGTATCTCAAAGGTACTTCTAGTTTTGGTTTATGTTTTGGTAATGATAAACCTATGTTGGATGGATACACAGATGCAGATATGGCTGGTGATGTTGATTCTAGAAAGTCCACATCAGGATACTTGATGAAGTTTGCAGGGGGAGCAGTCTCATGGCAATCAAGGTTGCAAAAATGTGTTGCATTATCCACTACAGAGGCCGAATATATTGCTCTTACTGAAGGGGGCAAAGAGTTGTTATGGATGAAGAAGTTCTTGCATGAACTTGGCCTAGTTCAAGAGAACTTTGTATTGCACTGTGATAGTCAAAGTGCAATCCATCTCAGTAAGCATCCTACTTTTCACTCTCGATCAAAGCACATTGAGGTTAAATATCAATGGATTCGAGATGCTATGGAGATGAAGTCATTCGTTGTTGAGAAGATCCATACTGATGACAACGTGTCTGACATGATGACCAAACCTCTACCGAGAGAGAAGTTTGAGTTTTGCAGAAAGGAAGCAGGCTTGTTAGAGCCTCCTAAATTGAATTTTACATATTGATCGCCGGTATGGCGAATTCCTCACATGGTGTGTGAGGGGGAGATTTGTTGTGTATGGTCCCACACCATGTGATAGTGGGACCACCACATTTAATGAGAAGAGAGGCAGCTGACCACTTTAAAATTAAGTGGTTCGGGTACTGTAGCACAAGATTTGAAAAGAGAAGAGAGGAGAAGAAAATCAAGAGAGAAAAAGAGAAGAAAAGGCAGCAGAGCAGCCTTCATTCTTTCTTTGATTTCCAGCTCGTTCACCGTTGGATCGGGCTGAGATTTTGACAGCAGCTTCTAGACACGTTGATCTTCATTCTGAACGGTTGGATCGAAGATTGGTGGTGTGGAAGCTGGCCGTTTTGACAGAAAACGGGGCTGTCAGTTTTGTGAGTTTTTCTCAAATAATTCTCCTTTAATCTTGTTGTAATCCGAGAATAAGTTGTTCTTGATGATATATATGTTGTATCCCTTAGTTGAATCTGAGGAAGAATGATTGTGAACCTATTATTTGTTGATAGTGGAAGTTTTTAGGTGGACTACGGTCCCGTGGTTTTTCCCGCATCGGGTTTTCCACGTTAAAAATCTTGGTGTTGATTTTGTGATTATTTGCATTATTTTTCATCATTGTTTGATTCTGTTTTACTGCACAAAGAGGGAAAGAATTGGGACTTGTGAATTGTAATTGTATTCCGTTGAATTGATCCGGGTAAATTGGTGTCCGGTTGTTCCGAATTTTCCCAACAACAATCATATTTTTGGATTCAGAAGCATATGTTTTGAGATTTATAATTTGTTATGTGACTTCTAAATGTTACCAAATGAGCATAAAGTATAGTTTTTCCATGCATCTGTAAATTTATAAAAAGAATTTCTTGCAAGTGATTGGGATTAGATTTCACATGTATGTAGTGTGATAATGTATGGCAATTGGAATCCGTGACAAAAGTTCCAACCTCAAGAAAAGATTGTGTTTCTTTGGGGTACTATTTGATATATCTGTTCGTCCTCCATGTTGGCAGGCCTGAGTCGAGACTCGTGGATCAAATTGTGCAACATATTTTGAAGAAATTGAATTATGCATCCTCAAGTGATTTGAAGGGCCTGGTCGGAATGGATTCACGCATGAAGCAAATCGAAGCCTTATTATGTACACAGTTACCAGAGGTGTGTGTTGTAGGAATATGGGGCATGGGTGGTATTGGTAAGACAACCATTGCTGGTGAGATTTTCAACAAGATCGCAAGGGAATATGAAGGTCACTATTTTCTTGCAAATGTGAGGGAGGAATCAGAAAAGAATGGAGGATTATTTCGTATGCGAGATGAACTTTTCTCTAAAATAACAGAGGAAGAATATCTACATATTCGCACCCCACGTATTGGGCACCCTTTCATTAAAGACAGGATCTGCCGTAAAAAGGTTCTGATTGTTTTTGATGATGTGAATAATGTAGATCACATTGAAATGTTACTTGGAGGATGTGATTTGTTTGGTCCAGGAAGTAGAATCATCCTAACATCTAGAGATAAACAGGTCCTTAAGAAATATTCAGACAAAATATTTGAGGTTGGGGGACTGAATTACCAGGAAGCTCTTCATCTCTTTAGTTTGCATGCATTTAAGGATAATCATCCCCCATACAATTATATGGAGCTGTCTGTGAGGGCACTAAATTACGCTAAAGGTAATCCATTAGCTCTTAAAGTCTTAGGTTCCTTTCTACTTGGCAGAACGAGAGAAGTATGGGGAAGTGCATTGAACAAGGTTGAAAAACTTCCTCAGAAAGAAGTTGATATTGTGTTGAGAATAAGTTTTGATGCACTTGATAGAGAAGAGAAGAGTATATTTCTCGATATTGCATGTTTTTTTAAAGGGCAGAACATTGATTTTACAAAGAGAATACTAGATGGCTGTGGCTTTTCAGCTGATATAGGAATTAGTGTTCTTGTCGATAAGTGTCTCGTCACTATTTCTGGAAACAAGATAGGGATGCATGATTTGTTGCAGCATATGGCCCATGAAATTGTCAGCATGGAATCAGTCAATGACCCAGGAAAACGCAGTAGATTGTGGCATTTTGATGATGTGTATGATGTGCTGACCAGAAATCTGGTGAGAGTTTCATGCATAAGTTTCTCCCCTCCTTTTATGCATTTCTTTAATTTATCTCACTGTTCATGATTTCCCTTTGCTGTGATGTTTCAGGGAACTAAAAACGTTGAAGGGATATCCGTAGACTTGGATAGTTCTAAAAAGATAATGAAGGTGAGTTCCAGAGCGTTTGCGAGGATGTATAATCTTAGATTGCTCAAAGTTTATAATTCAGGATTCGGAAATAATAGTGAAGTGCTCCTTCCTCATGGCCTGGATTCTATTTCCAATGAGTTGAGGTATCTCCGCTGGGATGGATACCCTTTGAGATCTTTGCCGTTCAATTTTATTCCGCAGAACCTTGTTGAAATTAATATATCTTCAAGCAAGGTTGAACAACTTTGGCAAGGAAACCAGGTATGTCGACAACTACAAATAAGCATACATTATTAGAGATATAGATACTAATATGTTTGACGATTATTTCTGTCAGAATCTTGTGAATCTAAAAGAGGTCAACCTCAGCAATTGTAAGCATCTAACAGAAATCCCAGACCTCTCACAGGCTGCAAATCTCGAGAGTTTGAATCTTCAATCCTGTACAAGTTTGACAGAAGTTCCTCAATCTATCCAATATCTAGACAAACTCTCCGATTTCAATCTGAGATCCTGTACAAGCCTTATAAGCCTGCCAAGTAGTATTAATTTGAAATCACTCAAGACTCTTAACCTCTCAGGCTGCTTAAATCTTAAGAATTATCCAGAGATCGCGGAGAATGTGCAGTACTTAAATTTAAATGAGACTTCAGTTCCAGAACTTCCCCGATCAATTGAGCATCTTAGTAGACTTGTTGCATTGAATTTGAGGGATTGTAAGCAACTTGGGAATCTTCCGGAGGATGTATGTTCGTTGAAGTCACTTGAAATTGCTGATCTGTCAGGCTGCTCAAATATCACCATGTTTCCAGCTTTTCCAGAGAAAGTCAGATATATTTACTTGAGTGGAACTGCAATAGAAGTAGTTCCGTCTTCCATCGATCGCCTTTCAAGACTCTTTTCTTTGGATCTAATGGGTTGCAAAAGGCTCAAGAATCTTCCATGTACTTTTTCTAGGTTGGCATCTCTTGAAAAACTCAGTCTCTCTGGGTGCACAATCATCACGGAGTTTCCAGAGCTTCCAGTGACTATTAAGGAGTTGTATCTGGATGGGACAGCAATACGAGAGATTCCTTCATCAGTTGAGCATTTGTCCAACCTTGTTGAATTGAGTCTGCAAAACTGTACAAGATTTGAGATTCTACCTGGTAGTATTTTTAACTTGGTTTCACTGAAAAAACTCAACCTCTTTGGATGCTCCCAATTCCAGACTTTCCCTTCTGTGGATCAATATGGATATTTGACTTACCTTTGTTTAGATGGAACAGCCATAACAGCATTACCCTGGACAATCAAAGTTCTAGCAAGTGTTTCTCGCTTGGAAATGAAAAACTGCAGAAATCTTGAATGCAACTTGCTCCCTGAGGTTCAGAATCTTTTGAATTTCAATGAGAGAGAGGTGAAATTACATCGCCTGCGTCAGCTATATCTGAACGATTGCAACGTACTTAGCTTGCCTGGGAGTTTTTCCTGCTTATCCTCACTAGAAGTACTGGATCTCAGTGGAAATAGTTTTACTCTGCTACCAATACTCTCAGATCTCCTTAAGCTGGAATCCCTTTTTTTAAGGAATTGCTTTAGACTTATACATATCCCTACCCTTCCACCAAGACTAACGATTCTAGATGCACACAATTGTTCATCGGTGAGCGGTGTATCAGGCATATATTCAACTGAGGTTGAGGGAAATATTTTTGAATTCCTATTTACTAACTGCTTTGGCTTCCATGACAAAACTGTATGCAAATGCAACGACATCATTGAATATTCCTTGAGGAAAATTAAGGTTTACGCCAAAAGATTGTATGCACTGGTATTTTTGTCTTCCCTTCTTTCTCTCCCGCTTACCTTCTAATTTTTAATGTTTATCTGTCATGTTAAAACTGTGTCATGATTTTAATGAAACAGATGCCATCTGTACTGCCCGGGACATCTAGTGTTTGCTTCCCAGGAAGAAATGTTCCATACTGGTTTGTCAATCAAACTCAGGGATTTTCTTTAAAAATTAAGCTGCCGTCACAATGTGCTAGTAATCAGTTCCTGGGTTTTGTTCTGTGTGCTGTTGTTGACTTTGGATACTTGTTCAAAAGCTCTTATGGCTTCCAAGTTAATTGTATATATCATATCAAGAACGAATATGGGGATAATCATCATCTTCAAAGCTGTTTTGGTGGTTGGTTTGACGGGGAGCATGTTCGAGAAGTCTCAAACGATATGTTGTTCTTAGGGTATGATCCATGTTTGGAATTTAAAGAATGTTATTTGTTTGGAAAATGCAGTGAGGTAGTAATTGAATTCTACTCGGAAGATAGGAACAACAATCCTTTAAAGAGTTGCAATGTGATCAAGTGTGGGGTCTGTCTGCTATCTGCAGAAGATGATAATTCATGATCATGCCACATTCCTAAGGTCAGCATCCTTCCTTTGTGACTGCGGTTAATGCTGAAGAAGCCGAAATGACTCTGAGTGATTCAAACCAATCAAATGAGACTGATATAGATGCATTAAGGAATTACATTGAAAATCAGCACTCTCTATCCCAGCAAAAAACCTCGTCTGCTGATCGCATCTTGCTTGGCTCAACAAAGATTCAGGTTAGTTTACACTTCTCCACGTAGGCTAAGTTGCTGATGATCTCTTTCTACAGAAGAAAGCTTAAAATTTTCTCTCCACATATCTTTTTCTGGCTTGGCATCTTTTATCCATTTAAAGCTTTGGAAATTGGAATTCCGAATGCAGTATCTATCTGGAACGACCCTAATGATTGAAACCGATTCAAGAGGCACTGAAATAAATGCTTTGGGGAATTACATGGGAAATCAGCACTATTCATCCCATTAAAAAGCCTCTCCTGTCGCACCTTGCATGGTTCAACAAAGATTCAGGTTAGTTTACACTGCTCTACTTGCACCAAGTTGCTGATCTCTTTGTTCAGAAGTTGGCTTCAGATTCTGTCTCTACATGTGTTTTCTGCTCCCAACTCTGTTTTCCGTGTGAGGTTTTGCAAACCGGAATTCTGACTTGCAATACATATATACATGCCTTGCTGGTCACTTTGGTCCTTTCCTCTTCCTAATTTGTTTCTTCTCTACATAATTTTATGTTGTTCCCTGACTTCTAAAGTGCTTTCCTTCCTCTCAAGCACTCTTGTTCTGCCTAACAAAATCAAGAGCGAGTTCTTTATTTTACTAGTTATTTTAGGATTCTTAGCACTTATTTAAACGGTTTGTAAGTTATTTTCAAAACAGTTTACAGATTATTGATATTTAGAACTTTTCAAAACAGAGTTTTATCTATAGTTTAGACTATAATTTTAGAGTTTGAGAAGCCCTAGCTTCTTATCGTACATGCTGCATCAGAAATTCTCGAGACCTCATGACTATCACCATCAACAGAACTAGTGACAAAGGCAGAAGAGTTTCCAATTCAGTTTTGCATATGGTTGGAGGATCCCTTCAAACAGTGTTGATAAAATAACCCACCAATCATTTTTTTTACAGTGAAAGGTGTATCCCTTGATAATTTTTGGCAGTGCTGCTTATGTCAAAATACAAGAAGAGACGAGGACTAAGCTTGAAAATCAAAGTCAGAAATGCGTTCTGCTAGGGCGTGGAGGGACTTCTTGTGGTTACACCGTTTGCAATCCTATCACTAAAACGGTGGCGACGTCAAGAGATGTTCAGTTTGATGGAGAGCAACTATGGAAATGGAGCAATGAAGGATAGCAGCAGCAACGTTTTTAGAAGATGATTAAGAGCAGAATAATGAAGGCAGTGATCAGAATATGGCAGCAGTTCAACCATCTCTAAATGCTTCTTCTAGTTCAGATTCAAGGAAGTCAGATCATTTACAATGTGTAAAAATCATTTATTGCTTGAAAATAAACTTTTTTAGGCTATATTTATACAAAATAAAGGGCTAAATTTATACTATATAAGTTAACTAGCGCCAAGAAAACTAATGTGAAGTTGCCAAATCTGAATTGCATAATTGTAGAAACAAAAGAAAATTTGTCTAGTTGTTAAGTAGATGTAGTGGATTGCTAGATCGGTGGGGCACATGTTTTTTGTTTTTAAGTTGAAAAAAAAAATATAAAGGCACTAATAATACATTTTTTAATTTATTTTTTAGAAAAAAAAATAAACTTAAAATTTAATGATACAGATTATTATATATTTATTTTTATAATGTTAAGATGGTGACATATTAAATAATATTTTTTAATATTAAAATGATATTATATTAGATTGACTCGAAACAATTCTAATTATTTGTAAAAAACTTAACTTAATCCTAGATGTCCTATAAAATCTACATTAAAATATAAATTATGAGGTATAGGTTGTGTCGCAGGGTCGCTAATGCTGCAACGTTATCTGGCAATGATGGAGGCTCTTTGTTGTGCCTCCACCATAAGGTGCGTGTTAAGAAGGGTTTTTAGATTTAATCATAGAATTATGATTAATGTTTAGAAATCACTATCTAATATTATAGTCACTAAAAACTTATATTCTGTGAATGTCAAAGTAAGGAACTAGTTGTGCAAAGAGAAGACACATCACTCTAGCACACCCTACTTAAGATAAGCTGCATTGTTATTTAATTATTTTTTCTAAGTTAGGATTTTATTTGTTAGTCTTTTTTAAGGCTCAAGGCAGATATCTCTTCGTAAGAGAGTCTCTACCTTATGAAGTTAAATCTTAACCGTTCTAAAATTTGAATTTTAGCATTGTATTTCTATAGCTTGTATTTTTAATATCTGAGGGTGTACTTTTTATGTAATTTTACACCCCACAAATATTAAAGTCTACATCTAGATCCTAAAAAAAAACGATTTTGACATGTTGGTCAAATCCTAATGGATATTCATAAATTGATTATGATATCCTTTTTTAGATTTTTTAAAACATGAAAAAGATGCAATTTTTGTTTTTTTTATGAAAAATATACTTGGAAAAATTTTAGGATTTGGACGGACGCAACAAAATATTTTTTCCTATTTGAAAACGTTTTGAATTTTTTTTGAAATATTTCAGAGAAAACCAGACATTTTAATACCAGATTTTTATTTTATAATGTAAATATACAACTCAATATTATGCAAAATTGGTAGAAAAATATGTGAGAAAAATCACAAATTTTTTTTTAAATGATTTTTGAAATTTTTTTGATTTTTTTTTAAATAAGGACCGAGCCGAATCTAGCCAACCCATTTAGGCTGGGGCAAAACTGGCCCGGTCCAAAGCCAAGTTAATTAATCAAGAACTGCATGTAAAAATGAATTTTACATACAGCAACCTTGACAAAAAAGGAGGTAAAATAGGGAGGAGAAAGTTGTGTGGTGTGGAGGTTGTGGACGTGATGAGGATGTTTGGCTGGTGGCTCAGGAGGCGACAGCTGAGGTGATGGTGACTGGAGTCAACTATGGAGGAAGAAGAAAATGTTGTAAAGGAGAGAGAAAGACTAGAAGGAGAAGAGAGAGAAGGTCACGATGGCTACTCTACCACTAATAAGGAGCTGGGTTGATGGAAATGATGGTGGTAAAGCCAGTTGTGGCGGTGGAGGTAGGTGGCAAAGGAAACAAAAGAAGAGGAAAACGGGAAGGGTTGCAAAAAGGAGAGACAAAATTGCATAAACAAGGGAAAATGGCTGGTTTTTTGGCTGAATTTGTACCCGATTTTCTCCTCCTTGAAACCATCAAATCCATCTTTATAGGGGTGGAAGAGAAAAATCTTGTCTACATTGGAAAAAAAATTAGCCTTTAATTTAGTTGAAAATGATCTTAACTGTTGATTCAAATTAAGCATAGTGCACTGTCAAATCTACAGCTACAAGCTGCCTGAGCTAATCTCTTTAGGGTGGTTCCATATCTGTTTATTTGCCAGTGAGCTATAAAGACCATACCTAGACGTAGAGGGATATCTAGTGATTAGTTCCATGTAATTTTTAGCAAATTTTATGGACGTTAAGTACATTAAATGCAACAACAAAATAGGTAACCTGAGCAATTATTTCAAATAATTAAAAAAGAAGATAAACAGTACTAGAGATTTTTTTTGGCATAGTTCATTTCAATCCTCCCTCTTTAAATTTGATTTAATTACACCCCTAATTGACTCTAAAACTTCAATTTTCTTGCAATTTGGCCCTTGATTTCAATCAATTAACTTGATAAAATTAAATTTGATCTCTTAAAATTCCAATATACTCAATTAAGCTCAAATTAGACTCTCAAACTTAATTTTTCACCAATTAAGCCTCAAATAAAATTAATTTGACCCATTTAAAGTATAATTAAGTCCCTACACTAAATTAAATCCTTCAATTGAACCCAAATTAATTCTTAAACATAATTAAAATTTAATTTGACTCATAATTAAATCAAATTGACCTATTAAAAATTTAATTATGTCTTTGGACTTAATTTTTATGCAAATTCGTCTAGTAATCATTTAATTTGACCTTGAATTTGCGTTTTCTCTCTATTTTGGGACATAATGTGGTACAATTAAGTCTTTAATTTCCTTCAAAAATTATAGTTTGATTTCTTAGTTTGCTTTCTCCTTATTGCCAGCCGTTATTATTATTATTTGGTTTTATTTAAAAAAAATGATTTTTAAAGAATAACTCAAAATTGGATTATGACAGGTTGAACTTGAGACTTTGAGTTGATGGGCTTGTTTGGAGTTGTGGTAGCTATTGTGATTTAAAGTGTTTTCAAATTAGAAATACATCAAAATAATTTTTTTAAAATATATTTTTAAAATCAGCATATCAAAACGATCTAAAAATATAAAAAATATTTTTGAAATTTAAGAAAACACAGTTATCGTTTCCAAGTAATATACTATATTTCTACGGGGACATTTATTTTCAAAATTGGATTAAGAAGGATTAGTTTTATCTTTCTTAGTTTCTGTGAACGCTAATAGGAAATTTCCCATTAAAATGTATTCTTGGATGCACACGCTATCTATATAATTTACTTTTATTCTTGTCTTTTTTATTGCTATATTACTTCTTTTAATACACTATGCAGTAATAACAAGCAAAATAATCCAATTTTCACCTCTCTTGGAGGCACAATACAAGGTTACATGGCATACATAAAACAACAAACACTCCTCCCTCTTGCAGCCATAACATATAACATCACCTATGTAAAACAACAACTATTTTCTTTCCTTTACCTCTGTTGGTCAAGTGTTTCAAATAATTTTGTTTAAAAAACTTTAAAATGATGGTGTAAAAACTATATTTTAAAAACAAATTCCCCTACGCTTGGGAGAGGCCCCCCAAGCATATAGGGTTCCCTCTCCGGCCTAACATCTTCACTTTAGGTCATCCAATTCAAGCAACTAATAGGAAATCCCATGCAATTCAAATCCAAGCCAAGCAATTAAATCCCAGGCAACAAAATCCAGAAAATTCCAAGCCAAGGAAATTTAAGCCATTCAAACTCATTGCTTCACACTAGTTCTTTCTATTGTTTTTCTTATACATTATTTTGTTCTCTTATATGTATTAACTTAAAAATTATAGAATTTTCTAGCCAGCACAGAGGAGTGCAGTAGAATCATGTTTTCAAACAGTAAATTAGCGAAGAACAAAGTCTTGTGACAAAAGAAAAGAGCCCAAAAGACTCGCCTGATTTTGATGTTTAAACAAATAAAAAAACCTTCATAAATGATGAGCTTGAAAGAGATGAAGAAATCACACGAGCGCTTCTGAGAGGATTGAAGAGTCAATAATTTCAATAGTCATATTCCAAGAAATCCATGCATCTTCTCCTTGGTACGTCAATGAGCTGGTGAAGATATGAACGCAAGCAGAAACATAGGCAGATTGTTTTCTTTTTATCATTTAGACCTGTCTAATGTTGATGAACACACAGGGAGTCATGGAAATGCATTAGCTGACGTTTTGAAAAAGTTTTAAACTGAAGATGGATCATGGAACTCGCAGAAATATCTCGGGATGGAATTCGCAGGTCATTACGTGAAAAGTAACTCTCAGAGGTATTAAGTATTTGTCCTAGGATAATTGCTGAGCACTAGAAATGAATAGTTCTTTCTGTTATGCTTGAATCACCTCTAGCATGATCCACGATGTAACTTGGGAAAAATTGTGTGCTCCAAACATGTAAAAACCCGTGCTTCTTATAATCATCAAGTTTTCTGTAGTTTCCAAGAAGATAGAATTTTTTTTTTTTTTTCTATGTAGTATGGACCGGGCAAACGAGGGATAGTATTCAAAGAAAACAGGCCCAAAGAAGGAAGCCTTAGTTGGGTCATAAAGACAGGTCTAGTCCTAAATTTGGTCTTTTAACGTTACATCGATTCCAAGTCTCTCTCTGACTCTCTCTCTGCCTTCTCTGCTTTGAAGTTTGGTGATAGCAGGTTACTCTCCCCTCTCTTCCCTCTCAAGTTAAATTAATAAAAAAAGCTTTTTCACTTTAGGTCATCCAATTCAAGCAACTAATAGGAAATCCCATGCAATTCAAATCCAAGCCAAGCAATTAAATCCCAGGCAACAAAATCCAGAAAATTCCAAGCCAAGGAAATTTAAGCCATTCAAACTCATTGCTTCACACTAGTTCTTTCTATTGTTTTTCTTATACATTATTTTGTTCTCTTATATGTATTAACTTAAAAATTATAGAATTTTCTAGCCAGCACAGAGGAGTGCAGTAGAATCATGTTTTCAAACAGTAAATTAGCGAAGAACAAAGTCTTGTGACAAAAGAAAAGAGCCCAAAAGACTCGCCTGATTTTGATGTTTAAACAAATAAAAAAACCTTCATAAATGATGAGCTTGAAAGAGATGAAGAAATCACACGAGCGCTTCTGAGAGGATTGAAGAGTCAATAATTTCAATAGTTATATTCCAAGAAATCCATGCATCTTCTCCTTGGTATGTCAATGAGCTGGTGAAGATATGAACGCAAGCAGAAACATAGGCAGATTGTTTTCTTTTTATCATTTAGACCTGTCTAATGTTGATGAACACACAGGGAGTCATGGAAATGCATTAGCTGACGTTTTGAAAAAGGTTTAAACTGAAGATGGATCATGGAACTCGCAGAAATATCTCGGGATGGAACTCGCAGGTCATTATGTGAAAAGTAACTCTCAGAGGTATTCAAGTATTTGTCCTAGGATAATTGCTGAGCACTAGAAATGAATAGTTCTTTCTGTTATGCTTGAATCACCTCTAGCATGATCCACGATGTAACTTGGGAAAAATTGTGTGCTCCAAACATGTAAAAACCCGTGCTTCTTATAATCATCAAGTTTTCTGTAGTTTCCAAGAAGATAGAATTTTTTTTTTTTTTTCTATGTAGTATGGACCGGGCAAACGATTTTTTTTTTAAAAAAAAAACATTATTAGCATATTTTTCTGAGTGAAAAGCATTTTGAAAAGCAACCGCAATCACACTCCCAAACACGCTAATCATGTGGATCACTAGGTTGGAGAAAGAACCTGATGTTATGAATTTTACTTATGAGCAAACTCTCCTATTATACATAATACTCGAAGTTGTCCATCAGTTGAAGATGAAGCCTTAAGACAAGTATCAGTGAACAGAAGAAAGCAGAATTGACGGCATTACTTGCTGAAATAGGAATAGCAGCAGCACCTTTGAGAAGTCCTTGAGACGTGGGTGTTTGGGAGTGCTTTTTAAAAGTGCTTCCTAAAAAGTTTGAAATTCTTTTTTGTTTTGATTTAAATTAATATGTTTTTGATGTTTTCAAATCATTTTGATGTGTTGATCTCAAAAATAATTTTTTTTTTAAAAAAAAAACATTATTAGCATATTTTTCTGAGTGAAAAGCATTTTGAAAAGCAACCGCAATCACACTCCCAAACACGCTAATCATGTGGATCACTAGGTTGGAGAAAGAACCTGATGTTATGAATTTTACTTATGAGCAAACTCTCCTATTATACATAATACTCGAAGTTGTCCATCAGTTGAAGATGAAGCCTTAAGACAAGTATCAGTGAACAGAAGAAAGCAGAATTGACGGCATTACTAGATGCTAGAGTGGTTACTTTTCTTTTAAGCTTGATCTCTCCTGCATTGGCTGGTGCTTATTGGGGGGGCTATCAGAAATCAGGATTCAAGCTCTCGCTTTACCAATGAGCTGGCAGTAAATGGATGTTGGGCATGGCTACTGCCAAAAAGATCTGATGAAGATGAATATTTCACTTGGATGAGTGGGCATCTGTATTTTGTGTGTTTTCTGTCACATGACCTGACAGCTAATTTGCAGCTTCCTTGAAAGGGAGATCTCTTGAAATTCTGTATTGATTAGGAATGAAAGGACTGGGTATGACTAGATTGCAACTCAAATCTCTTTTATTGCGGAGGATTTAGTCAATTTGAGACCCAGTGCTCGGCTTTAGCCAAGTTTGCTCCTTGTGTAGTGGCTGATGAGATCTGCTTGCTTGGAAAGTTGATAATACTTTGAAATCGCAATATCAAGAAATTGAATCTCGGTTTTAAAGCTGAGAATATGAGCAGAGATGTAAAATTTAATATGGATCATGGGTCTGCCTGGAAGTGCCAGAATATTCGATCTTAAGAAAAGCAGTTAAAGCATGGAAATGACTCCAGGTGTTCCCCACTCCTTAAATTCCCAGATTTACTTCAAATGTTGCATGGAAATGACTCCAGAATCTCGGCATTATATGATTTTTTTGTCATGAATCTTTTAGAGAGGTTTGAAATTGGGTTTGAAATTGGGACATGCTAATAGAAGTTTAAGGTGATCAAGTCTCAAGAATGTAACCTATACTGGTGATCATAATCCATACTTCATTAGGTATATTAAGCGGTTTGAATTTGGCATTTGAGATACTAAAAAGTTGAGGGGAAAAACTTCCATTATCAATGAATTTGACCAAGTGAAAAGGAGTAAACAATAGCAGTACTTTTTCAGTCATGTGGGATGACAGATTTAGATGGCTAAAATTTCCTTTCATGGGATGGCAGTATGGTGATGGAGATCATGTAACCCCTGTGATATAATGCCCTGTTAATACTACAAGTGAAATAGAGAGGCTGTTCCTAAGATTAACAGTGTGCAATCCCTAATTTCTCTTAAAACCCAGTAATGGATTTGGATTCTGACACTATCCAATTTGGATTGAATTTTTTTAGGTTGTACTGCAAGTAATGTTATTGTATACCCTTTAAGTTATTGTATACCAAATTTTGTGTGAACATTTCTCGAGCATGCCGCACTATTACGTTGTTTTTAGCTGAATGTAGTTGAGCGCAAGTAAGATGTTCTGTTCAGTTTTCTTAATGTTTTCCATCACCTGTTGTGAATGAACTTGAGTGCCCATCAGTTCAGAAATTGAAATTGCAATCTCATTGTTGTGAAGGCATGTTTCATTTGCAGTAATCCATTCTGCTCATCTGCTGTGGACATGATAGAAGCCAAGGCTGAAAATACAGATGGGGAACCAGTGGGAAGTGAAGGTTCGTCAGTTAGTATAAAGGTCTTATTCTTTGCCAGAGCTCGAGATGTAACTGGCTTGGCTGATATGCAATTAGAGGTGTCATCTGGTAGTACCACCAGCGATTGTTTGAATAAGCTTATTGCTAGGTTTCCTAGCTTGGAAGAGATCCGTGGTTGTATAGTTCTTGCTCTAAACGAGGAATACACAACCGAGGCAGCAATCGTGAAAGAAAAGGATGAGTTGGCTATCATACCTCCCATCAGTGGTGGCTAAATATTTCGTACAAATTTCTCGAAAGTCTTAATATCCAAACATGTTCTTTGAATGGTTTCTTGATCATATAGTTGTCTCACACAAATACGTGAATGTTGTATGATTTTCTGTGTCTTTTGTAACTATATTGATGAAGTCTTCAGGAATAAATTAGAAATCCATCCTTTTTCTTTTTCTACTCTTCAATGGAATGAGCTGTTATATCTTCACGTACACTTTAGAGAAGAAGGCAGACGCTGAACCATAAATTTCAAGTTTGTGTTCAAATTTTCCGTTGTCAAATTTTTCTCCATGTTGCCCATTGCCCATGTTGATTATTTATTTATTTATTGTTGATAGGTACCATGTATGTACCTAGACAATTAACAGGAACTCGCACCTTTTGTGTCATTCACCTTGCAATGGCAGATGCCTGAACGATGTATAGTGAAGAGAACATGGACTGATGGATGGAGGAGATGTTACATGCATGCCCTGGCCATAGGGTCTTGTTTCATAGTAATACTTTGTAATAGATACGAGGCAACAAGCAAAACTAGCTTAATTTCTCCAACCATGCCAGCAGTTACTAATTTTTTTTTTAAAAAAAAAAAAACAGAACTTGAGTAGTTCAATACATTGCAAAGCTTGTCTAGGTGTCCAGAGAGGCAGGTGTGGCTCCTCGAACGCCGATTCAAAGCATCAAACTGGGATTAATGCCTTTGGATAATAGAATATCGCAGCGATAATCCGCACTGCTATTAAGAACTAGTATATTGATGGATCCAAATCAAATTTAATTTAATTTAATTGGTTTAAAAAAAAAACCTTTTCCAAGTATAACATGCACAGATTATTGCCTGCGCGCATCCAACACCCTCCCGAATAATTGATCGTTAGATATCACTTTTAATTTTTTAATTTTTTTAGTTTTAAATTAATATTTTTTTAGTGTATTTAAATAATTTTGATGTGTTGATATTAAAATAAATTTTAAATATATATATTATTTTAATATATTTTTAAATAAAAAATACTTAAATAGGGTGAACATTTCTTATTTTTTATCTTGATATTATATCTGGTCCAATTATTTTCAATCTTTTAGGTGTTAGGGCACATCAACACTCATTATTGGATCTAGACATCATTAATTAGGGTGTTAGGTATACACCCTCACGTGATTGAGTTATCAACTACAACTCATATCAAGCTGCTAAATATATTAATTAAAAATAACAAATCAAATTGTTTGAATTAATAAATTAGCTAATTATCCAACACATTAACTTTATTTCTCAACATCTTGGATTTTGAAACTCATCAATTGATGTCATATGTGGGAATTGATAATAAAAATCATCAGTTTCTAAAACTTTTTTTGACATTTCCAAATCATTTCATATATAACCAAGATAAACCTGAGTTAGGACGCAAGACAAATTTGCTCATTACAACGAACATTTCTACTTAACGAAACCCTTAACAATCACTTACAACTCCTCACTCAGACCATGTTGTCAATCTAAGGTCAAAATCAAAAATTTCCACCCGAACAAATCTTGACACCCTTGGCAACACACAATACCCTAGCACCATGACCACTAGCTGCACCCGATACCCATAAATTATCACACTACTCAAAGAGTCTAAACATAATAAAAATCCTAAAAGTCCCTCAAGAGGTCACTCATGCCATTATAATACTCATATATAAAGTCAATACTCCAAACGTACTCCTCCTAGCTATCATGGGATAGACATTAGTTATTATAATCATCGTTCTGTGCTAAACTCCTCGAGCTCCTAAAAGCTTAATGTATTAAGAGGGTATTTATTTATGCGGCTGCGGCTGCAGCTGCATTTTAATTAAAATACAGTTTGTAGCTGTTTGATAAAAAAAATTGATTTACTGTGCATAGGTTCCACATAATTTTTATATTCGAAACACGATTAATAAAAAGTAAGGAAATCCTGCTTTTATATACTATTCATATTAATTGCACTGTTCAATGAATACACTCTAAGAACTAATGGATGTGTATGCATGAGCATATCCAAGAAAATGACTACATGTCCCATCAGTGGAGGGGATCTCCTTTATCCAAACAAGTATTGAACATTCAAATTTCTGAAAACTATATTTTCATAAAAATAATTATGGATAATTTTGATAGCCTGATCAATTCGAGAAGCATGCATGGAATGTTCATTATAGCATAGAGTTGTTAATCCAAAATGGTGACTCAATATGAAAAATCCTCCCCCACACAACTCTCACTCTTAAGTATAGACATAAATTTGGATTGTTTCTCTCAATCCTTTAGATTTTTTTTGAAATACGAGCATTATTATAGGTTATCCTCATTGATTTCCCTTAGTTTTTAAAAATATTTTTTAAGTATAGACTTATCTTTAATGTGTTTCCACTAGCTTCTTAAAAAAAATAAAATAAATATAAGTTTTTTCTTCTTAAATTTCCTCTAACCTCTTAAAAAAATATTCTAAATATGAAATCTTTTATATATCATCTTATCTTCTTTAGAATTTTTCTAAATATAATTTTTTTAAAGTTTTTTTTTACATGGTTAGAATTTTTTAAAAATATAATGCACACCACTACACACGGTCTTTTTAATTTAATATCTAAGATTTCATCTCCTCTTATCTAAAAAAATAAAATTCAATGAACTGGTCATCACAATTGATTTTTTACAACTCTTGTCATATTAATACCACGAAACTTGAGGGGTTATTAATAGATTTAAAATTCAATAGTCCCAAAAATACACTTCAAAAAATGGACTAAAAAAACCTTCCAAAACATATGTTCAGGTTATTGCCTGAAATATTTGAATCGACAGTTAGCCTCTAGACTCAAATTAATTTTTGGACACAATTAATGTGGATGTTGAACTCACGCCCAGCACCCTCACCAATTGGGGGTACTTGACACGCCAGCACCATCCCAATCAACTGGGGGTACTAGGCGCCAGCACCCCTAATTAATTGGTGGTGCCGGCAGCAACCTCTCAATTAAATGGTTGTGCGGGTTGGCGCGCCAGCATCCCGATTTAACTGGGCACCGGTGTTATGCAGATCCAATTTTTTTGGATGCTGGGCCACGTAATCATCCGTTATTGGAATAGGCATAACACATGGATACATTCAATCAAAGTGTTTAATTTCCTGGAGGTGCTAGGCAAGCACTTTTAGAGGCTTAGTAACGTTTCCAAGCTTAATATTTTTTTAATAATTTTTTTAGTTTTATATAAAACTCTTGATATTTTATACTATTCTAACATATATTATTTTAAATAAAATATAATTTAATATATCATAAACATAAAATTATATAGTAGTCTTTTCTTTAAAAAAAAAAGATTCATTAATTATAAATACACAATTAATTTTTTAAACTCAAGATTTATAATATTTTCAAATTTATTTTTTTTAAATATCATCATATTTTCTCTCTATAAATTTACTAATTTTACTATTACATAGTCTTTATATTTATTAAATAAATTCTTTTTTAATAAATACTAGCTATTATAGCTTAGCTACGAGACTTAACTTATCATATATCACCAACTAATACTAGCTACTTAAGTTTTTTATATCAAGCAGTCGGGCACCTTGACCAAGAAGAATATATTGTATTATTTGAACTAAAAAATTAATTAATTATTTAACGGATTAACTTTATCCCTCAAAATCTGGAATTTCAAGACTCTTAACATAGGAGTATATGAAATGGTCATTCAACGCAGCATAATATTTAAAGGTAAGTTATAAGCTAGCCATAGATACCATCATATTTCAATTAGTCAGCATCCTAAAACTCTAATGGGTAGTTCCAATTTCACCAAGAAGCATCAAATTTTCATCTTTCTTGACTAACATTGCATGCGCAAAGAATGTGAAGATGCAAAAAATGTTCCGATTGAATAAGGATGAGCCCGCATCCAGGAGAAGTTGAACTTTTCCGATCCCTTTTTCTTCGTTGCTTCAAAAATTTCCTCATCTGTCCTAACCCGGGGGTTTGTCATTAATATAGCTTGTGCAACTTTCTTCATTGCATTAGTGAAATCTTTTTTTTAAAAAAAATTAATATGGTTGTCTAAGCTAATTTGTACGTACTACGACTAATCTCACGGACCTTAAAGTTAACGATCATATAAACCTCCAGTGATCATTATATAAGCAATTAAGTACTCAAACCTGAGATCACAGAAAAAACAAATCCCTTAATCATAAATTCTTATCACTTAGCAACCACCACCTAATGAAATCTTTAATCTCCTCAGCAAAGTGTATTTCACATCCCTTTAGGCTTAAAGCCTTCATCATCATGCTAACTAACAATGGCATATGTAAGTATCAAACCAATTCATCCAAAGATTCCGGTAATTTTATTGTTAATTTTGAAGACCAAAAGTGGGGAGAAGAGGGGAGCTATGGCTTCTCAAAACTCGTTGTTGTTGACGGCACAAAAAGCAGAAAACAGGATATGGAGATAAGGTTTGTGGAAGAGCAGAGAAAAAAGAAGCAACTGAGCTAATGTGTTGTAGCCAGGGATAAAAGACCTGATTTCTAAACTTTTTTTATTTTTTCACGTTTGAATAGTTCAATTCTAGCCAAATCCCATATTCAAAATCTTAAAAACATCTCATGTTTCAGAAAAGCTGTTCATGAGATCTTCTACCTTGCCGACATTAGCATTATCATACAACCACTCCACCAGTAATATCGCTAAGATTTTGTAATCATAACCTCTGCTGACCATCGAAGAGTGGAATGGCTGGCTTCTCTGCTGACTATCGAAGAGTGTAATTTTATCGGTAAAATTGTCAATTAAAATTTCAATGTTATTACACTGTTTTGTTTTTTTTTAAATCTTTTATATTCCGTTTGAGGTTCTCTCTCTCTCTATATATATATACCCAAATAATATTTTTGTTGGTATTTACCAATAGTATTAACAATAAATGAAATTTTATTGGTAAAAATCACCACAAAATACTAATAAAAAACAATCATCAGAGATTCCGTTTGTATTCGTTAGTTTTATGGTAGTTATGCCAAGGATGCTTGCCACTGCAAGGACAAAAGCTACTGCTTCTTGGTGAGATTTTTTACTTAGGCCGAGTGGGGGCTCTGATACGAGATGTTGGATAAACTCAAACTGTAAACTTAAGCTTGCTACCAGTAGATAGATGGATAAGATGATTTGAAGTTTTTCCTTAGTTAAGAACTGATGAGAAAAATTACAACTTAAATAAGTAAACAGACTTGGATTTCAAGTAGGAACTAACTACCACTATGTGAATTTAGTGGAAGCATATCCAACGATACAACAAACTGAAATAAACACGATCAATATCTTGATCATGACTCCCACAACTTAGGGATTCTTAGTTGACTAGGCTTGCACAATTCCAACCACACACTTCTAAGTTTATTGAAATAACTATCTGTTGACATAATTTATTATCATTAATCCTAGCAATATTTAGTAAACACGACAATCAACCAGCCCTTTATAAATGACAGCGTCTTTGATCAGCTTAAGAGATTCTTCAAGATCATGGCAGAGTTGATGAGGATCAGGAACTATCCCTTCGTCAACTGATAAGATGATGTTCATCTTATTGGCATAACTCACAACATGAATCATTAAAGCCTGAAAAAAAATATTTATATGTTAACACTAGTAATATTCATACACAATTTGATTAAGAGATTATGAAGAGAAATCTTCAGATTTTCAAAATCCTAACCATCAATCTCTGAGACCTTCTTTGTTTCAAATTAGAGATGATTTGCATGGCATGCAGTGTATTTCAATATTTAGAAACACACGTCAATGATTGTTAGCTGATATGATCAAGGAAAACATTATCTATATATTAACTGATTATTAATTAAAAGTCATTAGATTTGATTGCTGAAAAAGATTTACTAAATTTGTATTTACAATGGTCTAGGACCATCCAATTTGGTAATATATACATAAATTTTATTAATACCAAATAAAAGAAAACTAAATTAATATTTTTGTTTTCTTTTTAAAACAAAAAATCAAAAGTTTGTCACTAATATTAATGGTAATTTACTCGTAGACATAATATATCGAGTACTTACATTAGGTTGCCCAAAGCAAGTAGGAGCTATGTAGGCCACTTGATGACCATACAAAGTGATTTCTTCTGAGGGACCAGCCACGTTCGAGAACCACAATGTAGTTTGAGTTGGGAAGCTTGCCAGCTGCGACAACAATGGAATGTATTTTCTTTTAAGCCCCCAAACATCTATTGACGTTGTACATGATCAATAATAAAGAATTGACTGTTCCTAGAAGATTCATCTTACCTTAGTACCAAATAATTTGAGAAATGTTTTTGCCATGAAATATGTGTATATTGCTTCAAGAGAAGCTTTCTTCCTCTTTCCAGTTGCCTTAGCACTTCGAACATAATCTAATGCATCCTCTCGTAGTGCAATGGTGAAGGGGAGGAGAACGTAGCCGATCAGGTTGCCCAACCTCACGTTGCTGCTACTTTCCGTCTTCTCAGCAACACTCTATATATAGAAAGAAATTAAAGAAAAAATAGATACACAGAAATCAAGGATCATGACGTTTCTTCACATGATATTTGTAGTCCTCACTTTCTTTCCTGGATTTTCTTGTCTTTTTTAGTTTTCTTAGAAGCCAAAGTAGGTTAACAGAAGACGCCAAGGGAGCAAAAAGAATCCCTCGAGGCGAAACAGATAGCATGAAAAGGAGCGAAGTAAAGGCAAAGAAATTGCCGTACTCACTTCATTTCCTAGATATGGCCTTAAATTCACGAATGATGTTGCTCGTAGACGAATGTTCTTAGGAAGATTGCTATTTCCTTCTGCCCCTCCACCATCCTTCTTATTTTCACCTGCCGAATAAAATTAATTTACAAAGCTGAAGATGCTCCAAAGATAACTAATTTAATGTTTCTTCCTACCTTATTTGTAGGTAGCCGTTTAAAATCTAATTTACCTGACAACTTGGCATATAGTCCAGCTAAGAGCATATTTTCTAAAATCGTTTTATAGATGGCTATATATAGGCCTATGTATTGTTTTTGAAGGTTATAGGTCATAATTTTACACCGAAGTGAAATTGGCATTAAATTTAAATTCAGAAATTGCTTACCATATTTTCTATTGAGATAGCGAGATAGAGCTGCTTGTGTGACTCCCACCATCACATCATTGATTGTCTGGCAAAAAAAATATAAAAATGTAATGTGTTCATGAGAGTAATGTTAGGAATACCAAAATTTAGGTAATTTGCATGCGAAACATATATCAGCACTTTGTTTTATTTTGTACAGTGAGGACAGTTTGATATATAGTAAATGGCTTACAGCATTCATGGCATTCTTGACGAGCTTAACATCCTCCAAACTCACAGTTCGATGAACAATTCGCCGTGGAGTAGAACCAACGCCTAATGGACCTTTGAGGGGCGTTTTTGTGTCGTCCAGGAAGAAGATTGTGATTAAGAACATAACAACATCAACCAAAGTATTCCAATATATCAGCAACACCGAAAATAGCTTGATGAAATGTTGGAGAAGTCCTCCACTAGAACTGCAGGGTTTCTGTTTCTTTGAGATTGGAAGTGTTGGAAGCGCCTCAGGATCAGATGCTTTGCGGGTAAAAGACATGAAAAGTGACATGAGAGACGTCCCATCTCCAATGGAGTGGTGGACTCGGAGAATGCCTACGGATTCAGCATTAGATGTTTTGATGTTGAGGAGATGAAGATCCCACATAGGTATAGACATACTGATCTTAGTTTTGCTCAAATTAGAGACGTAATCTTCTACGTACATATCAGGAAAGTCCATATTTGGGTCAATTGTAGGGATTTTGACATGGTTGTCCAAGTCAACCTCTGTTCTAACCCATTTGAGCTGCCCCCCATGTTTCTCATCGGGAACCTGTTACATATAAATGTTTAAGATCATTAATGAGAAGACAGAAAAAAAAAAAACTTAAAAGTTTGGTTTCAAATACCGATCCTTCGTTACCATAAGAAATTGTATGTAAGAGTGACTCTTAATCATTAATTATTAGTGTACGATGAAGTTAAATTTCAAAAGAAAAAGGCGACAAAAAACACGTACGATTAGTGCATGCACCTGTTCCCCAAACCAATGGCAACTGTTTATAATATTTCAAAGATATTGACTCACGGATTTAAAAAAAAAGACCAGAACTTGCCTGCAAACTAGAGAAACGAGGATGCTTAAGCAAAGTATTCCCCAAATTTGCTCTCATAACTTCTGGATTGATTTTGGTCTGAAAGCCGATTATGATAATGATGTACACGTTGGAGTCGGGTTCATGAAACATTCGAGCCATTGGACTCAAAGGTTGCTGCTCTTCATCAGCACTGCTGCTGCTCAGAACATTCTCAACATTTTTGGCTGTTTGAATTGGTTTAATGGCTCGGGTCCTCATTCTTTAATCTTTGCGAACAGAGGCAAATATTGCAGGTGTGTCAATGCGTGCAAGGGTATCCTGTTTTTCTTCAAGCTCTATGTTTTGGGAGCAACACTTCATGGACATGCCCCCTTCTTATAGAGTAGCAAACTGCGTGTTTCACACGTTGTGTTTCATAAAAAATTCACAAAAAAAGAAAATCTCATTAATTATCTGAAATGGAAGTTTATCGTTAATCGTGTGAGTTTCTGGGAAGGAAGAAACAACTAGTTAACGAAGATATGATTGAAACGGCATCTCAATAAATGCCTCGCTGAGAGCAGGTACATATTCATGAATCATGATATTGATTTTTTTTTTTTAGATTAACGTGGGTGTTCGGGTCAGCTTGCGCGCACCACGACTAATCCCACGGACCCTGAAGTTAACGACCATGTAAGCCTCTAGTGGCCATCATATGAGCAACCAAGGACTCGAACCTGAGACCACAGAGGGAACAAACCCCTTGATCCCAAGTCTTTATCACTTGACCACCACCTAGATAGTTATCATGATATTGATATTTAATATCATTATTCGTAGCATTGTTCACGTTACAGAAGTCTGTCACTGGTCCCCAATGTCTTTATTTCCATTCATTTTGCACCTCAAACTTTTGTTTCTTTCAATTTGGTCCATGAAAGTTCCTCTTTTTTTTTTCCAGATTTTCTTTTTATTCTCTCTAGGTTGAATTCTATGGCATTGCTTGAGTTTTGGAGATTTTTTTTAAAATTCGATGGCATGTCAATTTTCCATGAAAGAATTTAAAATCATTGTGAAAAATAATAAAAGAAAAGGTATAAAAACTGGCATTTACAAAAATTGAGAGTTTATTATCCTTAGGTTGTTGAACCATTGTAGAACCATTGTAAAACTTCTACTGTCTCTTTTCAATTTTCTGCTTATTAGTCTTTTCTTTTAAATCACATTATTGCACAACATAATTAATTAGTCCTTGTAGTTTAACAAAATATTATTTCATCCCCACGATATTAAAATCCACTTATAATTAACTTGGTTCTTTCTTTAATTTATTTTGTTTTCTCTTTCTGGAAAAAAAAAAGGAAAAGTAATTAGTTAACATGGGAAAATTGATTGGAAAAAAAGCTATTTTTGAATAAAAAACAACGAAATTAAGTTTGGTCAAAGGACAATATAATTAATTTTTATACTACTGAGACTAAATGATTAATTTTTATTAGAACTACGATAACCTAATTAATAAAACTAAAAAATTAACAACTAAATTAAATTTGGTCAAAGGACAATATAATTATTTTTTATACTATTGAGACTAAATGATTAATTTTTATAAACTAGAAGGACTACAACCTAATTAATAAAACTAAAAAACAACTAAATTAAGTTTGGTCAAAGGACAATATAATTATTTTTCATACTACTGAGACTAAATGATTAAATTTTATAAACTAGAAGGACTATAACCTAATTAATAAAACTAAAAATTAACAGCTAAATTAAGTTTGGTCAAAGGACAATATAATTATTTTTTATACTATTGAGACTAAATGATTATTTTTTATAAACTAGAAGGACTATAACCTAATTGATAAAACTGAAATAAACACTGGATTTCTTATTGGGCACAAAATGCAATTCAACCCTTCAAAAATGACTTCGTTTTTGGTTTAATGGCTTGGATCCTCATTCGTTGATCTTTGAGAATAGAGGGTATCCTGCTCTTCTTGAATCTCTATGTTAGTAGATTAAAATAATTTAAAAATATCAAAAATTTTAAATTTTAAATATTTTTAAAATATAAAAATAAATAAAACCTTCATGATTTTTCTAGAATAATAAACTGCATGTTTCACACGTTGTGATAGAAAAGTATTTATGTTTTCATAGAAAATTCACAAAAAAGGGAAAACCTCATAAATAGTCTGTATTAATGATGGAAGTATATCGTGAATCATGTGATTTTTTGGGAAGGAAGACTAGTTTAATTTGGATTGTTGAAGGAACATCTAATTAATGAAGGTATTGACTGAAACGACATGTCATTTTCGAACAAGTCCTCGTATTTTCATTATAAATGCTTCGCCCTGGTCGGTTTATACATTACTCATTGATGATGTGGCAAAGAATCGTAGCAAAGTTAATAACTCATTGTTTCTTGTTTAATTTCTGTGAATCTGCAATCAATCGCTTATACTAATATATCATATCATTATTCATAGCATTGCTCACTATACAAAATTTTATCTTTGATCCCTTATTTTTTTTGCTTTGATTTATTTTGCTCCTCAAACTTTTGTTTTTTAAAATTTGGTCATACAAGTTCTTTTTTTGTAGATTTTCTTTTTATTCTCTTTAAATTGAATTCTATCGCATTATTTTAGTTTTGAATATTTTTTGTTAAAATTCAATGATATGTCAATTTTACATGAAAGAATTTAAAATCATTCTATAAAAAATTAAAAGAAAAGGCATCGAAACTGACATTTACAAAATTTGAGAGTTTGTTGTCCTTCAATTGTTGAACCATTTTAAGAATTATACAGTCTCTTTTCAATTTTTTGCTTATTATTATTCTTTTCCTTTAAATCGCTTTATTGCACAACATAATTAATTAGTCCTTGTAGTTTAACAAGATATTATTTCATCCCCCTGATATTAAAATCCACTTATGACTTGGTCATTTCTTTAATTTATTTTTTTTTCTCTTTTTGGAGGAAAAAAAAAAAGGAAATGTAATTAGTTAACATGGGAAAACTAGTTGGAAAAAAAGATATTTTTAAATAAAAAACAACTAAATTAAGTTCGATAAAGGATAATATAATTATTTTTATACTATTGAGACTAACTAATTAATTTTTATAAACTAGAAGGACTATAACCTAATTAATAAAAGTAAAATAGACATGGATGTTTCATTGTGCACAAAATGAAATTGAACACCTTAAAATAACATCTTTTTTTTAATATTGTCTCTGTATTTTCTAACCTATTAATTGTCACAACCAATAAAATAAGAAATAAATCATAAATAGATAGATGTTAATGTAGAGTGGAACAACAACATCTACCCAGGAGTCATGAATTACTACAATCTTCACCTTGGTGAATATCCACCTTTTAGGAGTAAAATAAAGAAAACTCCACCTGGAATAATAGGTTAGATCCGATCGGTCATTATTTTCTTTTTCGTTTTGCAAGCGAGCTTCTCTACCTTCAAAAGAAGAAGAAGAAGATGAACATTACTTTGAATCAACATTGTTTTGGGTTGGAAATGCTCATCTTTCAATTTAGTCACTAAACTTCTGATATTTTGCAATCAAGCCCCTCTATTCATGGAAATTTCTTTCTTATTTTCTTAATTTCCCCTATGTAAATTGCAATTAAAAATACAAGGATTTTTTTGAAGTGGTCTAATTGTTCGAAGTAATCTATCCGATGGTAAAAAACAAGGATTTTTTTTCAGAAGTAGTCTAATTGTTCCAAGCGACCTGTTCGATAGTGAAAAATATAATGATGTTTTAAAATGGTTTAATTATTCTATGCAACTTACCTATTAGTGAAAAAATGGTCTAAGATTTAGATGTTTCAAAAACGATTTAATTCTCATGGGTGATTTGCTCATTAGTGAAAAAGTTTAAGACTTTTATGTTTTATAAATATTCAAATTCTCATGGGCAACCTGTTTAGGTGAAAAACTTGAAGGATAGTTTTTTGTTGTTGGTTTCATTGTAATGAGTGATCTTCTTATTGATAAAAAATATGATGATTTTTTTCAAGTTAGTCTAATTCACATGGATGACCTGTCCATTTGAACAACTCGAGGGTTTTTCTCAACATTGCTCTCATTATAATAAATGACTTACCTTTGTGAAAAATATGAAAAAATTATATTTTTTAAATTGGTGTAATTCTCATAGGCGACCTACCGAGGTGAAAAACTTTAGGGTTTTCATTGTGATGGGTGAATTTTTCAATTGAATAATACAAAGATTTTTAGGTAGCCTAATTTTCATGAGCAGTCTACCTTGGTCAAAAATCAAAGGTTCTCATTGTGATGAGTGACTTTTTCAACTAAAAAATATGAGGATTTTTCAAGTGATCTAATTTTCATTATTAGTCTACCTAGGTCAAAAATCAAAGGTTCTAATTGTGATGGGTAAATTTTTCTATTGAAAAATACAAGGATTTTTCAGGTTGCCTAATTTTCATGGATGGCCTGCTAAAGTAAAAAAAAAAAATTGAAAGTGAATTTTTTAAGAGCATTTTCAATTCTTGGTCATTTTAAGGTGTTCTTTCCTTTGATGGATCTTATTGAGAATTTCTCTTATAAATCTGTGCAAAACACATTATTTAAAGTTAAATGATATGCATACATTTCTACCTGATTTGAAATATAAGCCTTCATTACTTCTCAATATTCTTGTTGCTTGATTGGTGGGGACTTGCTATTTCTAATTTAAGTCATCTTCGTCATTTGGCTCTTAACCCACTCGAGTTAGCTTATGTAGGTCTTTTCATAATGTTTGTAATTTTACTCATCTCAATCTTTATGGTGCCCATTATGCCCTATTTACTTGCTGGAAATTATGTCTCATTGAATAATTTAAGAAGACCCTTCATTACTTCCTTGACTTGCTACTAAAAACATTCAGTGTCATTTGTTTAGGGGATCAAACTACCTTTCATAAATAAAATGTCCTCTTATCTTGTTGTAATAAATGTTTCTTTTTTTGATTTATCTAGAAGGGATCAATTTTCCTTCTAAACATAATGTTGTCCCCTTCAATTGGTCATTGCCCGTAAGCGTGCTCTGTCATTGACTTAGACAAACAGTGGTTCTGAGAAATCTTTCTCTACTTTTCAGTTTTGATGAAAGATCATTTGTTTATAATGAATCTTAAAATCTTAATCTTGCATTTTGAAAACAAAAATTGTTTCAATATGAGTCTAAAATAATTTTTTTTAATCTTTAATCTCCCTGTTTATTTTTTTTCTTAGAAATTAGATGATTTGTTCTTGTTCTGGTGATATTGTCATTGGTGAAGGTACATCATAAGGTGATATTTTTCTTTTATAGGTTTCAAAGTGAAAGGCTAAAAAAAAGGCTAGAGGTTTTTTCTTAGAATTTTTTTTCCTTTTCATTACTTATTTTATCCATGCGAATAATAATGAGTAACTTAATCTCAAAGTCATGATTATTATGAAAAAAAATACAATTTGCAGTTTGAGAGCATCGTCTATTGTTCCAGGTTGCTTGATTAGAAATGATTTTTATAGGCACATAATATATGTTGTGATTTTTGGTTATGAAAGAGCATGATTCATGAGGCTTAAAGAGTTTTTCAAGGTTTCAAAGACTAAGGATCACTATCAATAGTTCAACTCTTTGTGTCTTTTATATTTTGTTTTATTGCTCTTCTTTGATTTGCCCTTTTTTATTATTATGGTTGGGGCATACTCACTATGTTTTGGCTATTACTTCTTCTTGTGATTTGGTTAAGCCCCCTAGCATTTAGGTTTCTTATGCTTTTTTTCCTTTTTGGTTTTTCTTCTGGCTTTTTTATCTTTTTTTTTTATTATTGAATTTCTCACTTGCCTCTAGTATGGAGTGTGATCCTAGTCAGAATTTTTCATGAAGAAAAATTTATTCATACTTAAAAGGGGACCGCAAGGGATTTATTCATTTTAAAATGTGAAATGAATAACAAAGATGGTCTTTTCTCATTTTAAGTATAAGCAATTTAGACCAATAAACTTTAATCTCATCTAGTGTGATGATTTGAACTTTGCAGAGAGGTATATTTCATAAGTTTATGAACAATGAATTCACTACATACCATTATGCATATATTTAAAATACATAGCTCAAGAGTTATAGTGTGAGCGTGACAGTTTATTTTCTATTCGTATAATTTAGTTTAGAGTGTAGTCACCTCAATTAAAAAGTTGTCTGATTCATCTGTCATTGTACAAGTAAAATGTCAAAAATACCATTTTAAATAAACATTAAATTATTTTTTAAATTAAAAGGAAAGTTTAATTTTCCAAAATTCCACTCGAAAAAAAGATTTTGGTAAAATAAATGAATTATGCAAAGATTTAAATGTGTTTGTAAGTTCTTAGAAGGAATCCCTTTCAGGATTTTTGGTTGTAAATCAAAGAAAGAGACACAATTGAAGGATAAACTCATTATTTCATTGAAACCTTTATAAAAGAGACTCAACAACAAAGATCTTATGCTAATATTTTGACATATGATTATTAGCAAGGTAATACATAAAAAGGCTAAATATGTGGCAATCTTTGATTGGAATGTCTAGAATATTTCAAGCATCCATCTCCTATGAACTCCTTTACAAGGGCACATTTTCAATGGTTAGATTAAGGTTACACATAAAACAATCTTGCCATAATGAAATTATAGCTTCATCTTCAAGACAATTGATGTATATGTGTCTTTGTTTTGGTAGTTCTTTCTCTCGCTTTTGTAACCACCATTGATATTGTATATTTCAATTTCTTTTCTTTTTCTAGTGAAAATTTTCTCCTCAGCTAAGTCAACAATCTTTGTAATTGAATGACTTGTTTAATCCTCTCAACTATAGCAACTAGGTCATAAAAATATTATACATAGTTTGCAACCATGTATTCAAAGTATATAGCCTTAAAAGTGTTAGAAAACAAATTGATTATTTTTTTTCCAATAAATAAGGATTAACCCATACAGTTGTATCACACTATTTTTTAGTATATTCTCTTATGGATTCCTTGTTTTTCTTTTTTATAGTTTACAAGCTTGACCTATCAGGGATCACATCTGTGTTGAACTTATATTGTCTAATAAAAACATCTACTAATTCCTTTCATTTTTTTACCTTGATGTTGTCCACTCACATATACCAAGTGAACGCAACATCACTCAAGCTATCTTGAAAAAAGTGAATCAACAATTTCTCATTATAGACTATCTCAACCATTTTGTTGCAATATACATTGAGATGAGTTATAAAGCATTGAGTTCCTATATATTTCATGAATCCAGGCACTCTAAATTTTTTCCGAATGATCATATTAGACACCAAACACATCTCAACAGCCTTTATCTACTCACGTAGGTTAATTCCCTCAAATGCCCTCATCTTTTACTCTACAGCAGCTAATTTATCTAGGCCATCTTCTTTTATCGTCTTGTTCTTTTGAGATCCCTTCACTGTAAAGTCAATGGTAAACAACATTTTTATAGGATATGTTGGTCTAGAAAATTAGGAATACATAACCTTTTGAGACTCAAATGACGCCTTATTTGCCCCTAGATTCTGTGGATTTACAAGTATAGGGTCAGGTTGAGCTAAAAATTTTGCTTCTTCAGATTTAGATCCCAAAGCCTATTCAAGTAGACTAATAAACTTCACGATTTTTTCTCTAAAACTATCTAACTCTTCTTGGTATTTGGCTTTCAACTAGGCTTTTTCTTTGTTTTCCATTTGTTTTTTTTCATAGTCGAGAGTTATAGGTAAGTTTCAATGGAAAACATATATTTCAACCTGCTAAATAAAAATTATGCAATCATGCACAAGGAGTGATGTTATCAATAAGGAAAATGTAGATTCATTGTGGACTCATCTTCACGGGGTGGCAACGATAGTTTGTTCATGGATTTTAAGGACCGTATGATGTCATTATGCTAACAAAAGGATCTCTTATCAAGTCTTGCTTAAGTTTAAGCTTTTACTAAACCTTTCAGCTTTTAATGCAAATCAGTTTCTTTTTGTTAACTATAATAACTCATACTTTTGCATCATATGTGACGACCATTTGTTACTTAATGGTCTTGGAATTCAAGATGCCATATATTGGGCTTGCCATAGTGAGATTACATAGGGTACAACCTAGTAGGTAGTTCTAGTCATTAAGTGCATCAAGAGGTAAGTTTCTATCTAGTCTCAAAAGTTCTCTCATATGTTTAGTAATTATCCTTGAAAGATCAATATAAAACTTACAAGTTGTATGAAAATAGACGCTTTGAGTAATATCAGATCGACATACCAATCACTTTCGAGTAAACAATCAAGCGAGAATTGTATAGTTTCACAGGTCTTACCTAATTTAAAACCATTGGGGTATCGTTACTTTTTTACTTATCCTAAATTTCAAGGTATGTGCTCTTGAAGTGATATATGACAATAAATACGCGTGTTAAAGTAGTAAAAAGTAATAACCACATAAACACAATATATAAAAAATATTTTTTAGCAATTAACAAACAAAAAGCAAAGCTTAGTCCAAGAAGTTCCTAATGAAGTCATCATTTTGTTATACTCAAACATCGCTATATCAATTACAAATTTATTTTTATTTATTGGATAAAGAATAAATATTTGACATCTCATTTTAGTTTAAGGAGCTGTCACATAGTATTATGATCATTAGAAACTCTAACTAGTCAGTAGAGATTATATGATATGAGACTGGTTACGTGAAAAAGAAGATACTTTCACCCCCTTAAGTGTCCTACCTGAAACAGACTACATTGCTGGTCTTATCTAAAATTGCTAAAAGTTTATTTTTGTTTCATTTTCATAATCTTTCTATAATATTTTTTACTCTAGTATTAGTAAATATTCGTCTATAAATATTTCCAACTCTAACATATGTAAATATTACATGAGATAAAAAAAATGGTATTTCTAACTCTAGTGTTAGTGAATAAATTTGTAAAATACATATTAAAAGAAAAGGAATTTATTTTTATTTTTATTTTTATTTTTTTATTTATTTATTTATTTTAATAAAAAAAGACATTTATTGCATATCAGATTTACTTTTAATAGAATTTAATAGTAAAGGTCTGTAAATTACTTGCAACATAAAAACACAATAAATAAAGAAAAAGGAACAATAAATTGAACCAAGCCTACTTTTTTTTAGATGTTGGATCTAAGCCAACCGTAGAGACTAAGCTAAATCCAGCAGATCAGCTCGGTCACTGACCCAAGCTAGTGACCCGGATTCAGTAGTCGGCCGCACGTGAACTAATTCACGCGTGCTCGCACAGTGCTTGGTTAATTAAATTTGCAAATAGGGAGGGAGAAGAAGGCTTGCATTCTACTACGCTTGGAGACGAGGTTGATAACGCTCCGCTACACTTCCTCTTTTGTTTGTTGCTCTTCTGGTTTTTGGCTATTCCTCTCCTTTGCTCCTTCGTTTTCTTTTTCTCTGCCTAGTTTTTTTTATATCTCTCTTTGTTACTTGTTTGTCCTCTTTTCTTTTTTTTTTCCTCCCCTTCTCTCTCCCTCTGCCTCTCCTTTTATAGGAATCCAGGCGTGAGATTTGGTCCTTATCTTCCTGGGATTATGATTTTCATGTGAACATAGGATTTGGACTTTGCGTTTTGGTAGGACTCGGACACCACAGTCTTGCTATTGTTGGATTGTTAGTGGTGGCTTCCTTGCTTGCTGGTACATTATGGCAGCATAGGTGAGTTGGATTAGATAGGGGATAGGTTGTAGGCCATTTAGTTTATGCCCTGGTCGAGTTGGGGTGTAATAAGACTTGGTTAGCCATCATTTTCTTTTTGATTTTGCAAACGGGCTTCTTTGCCTCCAGAAGAAGAAGATGATGAACAATGGCTTTGTAACGGCATCGTTTTGGGATGGAAATGTTCGTCTTTTAATTTGGTCACTAAATTTATGACATGTTGCAATCAAGCTCCATTATTCATGGAAATTTCCTTTTTATTTTCTTTAATTTCCCCTAGGTAAATTGCAATTAGACCCCTATACTTCGGTGTTATTTATAAATAGTCCTTGATTTCTAATTTAATCAAGTTAGTCCTTAATTGACTTTTAAATTTTTAATTCTTTTAAAATTACCCTTGAAAAAATCAATTAAACTCCCTATAGTCCATAGGCCTTTTTATTTTGACTCTTGAACTGTAATTTCCTATAATTTTAACCCAAATCAGCCCCAAACTTTTATATTTCTTTAATTAAGAATTTGATTTTGTTAATTCAACTAATTTTAAGTTCAATTAAGCCTTGAAATTTAGCAATTCTTCAACTAAGCTTCTTATTTCATTAATAAAACTAATTCAAAGTTTAATTAAATCCCCAAACTTATTAATTTTTCAATTAAACTACTAAAATTAACTCCTAAATTTATAATTTCACCCTGATTAATTTTCAAAACTTTCAATTTGTGTTATCTTGACCCAAATTTTAATTTATTCTTTATTCATTTCATGTTTTTTCATTTCATTTATTTTTTATATTATTTTTAATATATAAAAATAAAAGATAAAAAGAATTAAAATTTAGGCTATGACATTTTTATTTAAAAAATAACAAAATACAGACCCTATTCATTATATAAAAACAAACATTCATATGTTAAACGTTGAAGAACAATGATTGTTAAAAAAAATTATGAAAATAAAAATGAAATTGATCAATTATAATAGAATCAATTATATTAAAAAAATCTTAATATATTAGGAGATTTAAAAAAATATTTTACAACGCTTAAAAAAAAACAATAAGCTACAAGAGTTTGAGCTTGCAAGAACTAGAAAGGTCAATTTTTATTAAGAGTGGGAGCTTTAATAGAATAATTAATAAAAATCACAATATTAGCTCAAGATTTGTATTATATCAATAAAATAAGAAAAGTTTAGTTTCCATTAGGTTTTAATAAAATCCCCTTATTTTATATGAAGATTTGTGTATGATTAGAATTTAATATTTATACCGGTATATAAAGGGTTTCATTATGAAAGATGGTCAATTACATATACATGATTTCAATTTTTTAATTTATTTAATTTATCATTTTTATTTATTTACCTACTTTTTGCAACTTACCCACTAGCTTTCCTACATTTTATTGCCAATAATTCCTCTTTTTTTTCAAAAACAAATTGTTTTTTTCCTTGTGTGGTATTAACTTAAAGCATATAATCTTTTCATAGGTTAAAGATATTATATTGCTTGATTTTTCAAGGTGTATGCCTCCTTTTCTTGATTTTAAATTTTGATTGAGTAGTTTCTCTATTTTAGAAGGTAGAAACATATATTCATCAGAAGATTACCTGGTCGATCAACAAAAAGCATACAAAATATTAATTTATAAAATATAAAAGAAAACTATAATGAAGAAAAATATATTATTCTACTTTAAGTTCCTTCCTAAGTTGATGATAATATAGTAGATATATATGATTTGTATCTTTATTGTTTTAAATTCATTATTTTTTAATAAAATAGCAAAATAAAGTGATGCAATATGTTTTTCTTTTAAAAAAATAAAAAATAATTTAAAAGTTAAATTCAACATGGATGGAAAATTTTAAATACATCATATATTTTTTGAAACTCGTATTGATTATTTATTTCAGTTTTAATATAAAAATATACATCAATACTAAATTGTAAAAAAACAAGGAATGCTATAAAAATTAAACAAAACTTGGGTTAAGGATTTTTCTTATATATTATATCTATTATTATTTTCATTTAATCATAACATAAAGAAATATAATTAAAATAACCACAACGATCCAAAACAATACTGTAAAACGTTTTAAGTTTGAGGCTCATTTCCAGTGAAATTATTTTCTTTCCCTGAAAGGACAGAAAAGAGCCGTGTATGAGAGAACCCTTGATGAAACTGTCGTGCAAACTCCTTCCAAGCATTATTGTCCTCGAAACTGACATGGACCCGACATCAACATTATTATTGCCCTCGAGAAACTGACATTAGCACTGTCATGGAGACTACTTTCGAGGAGGAGATTGTAGACAACCTATATCATTTATTTCTTTCTTTGTTTATTTAGTTATTTGTTTATTTATTTTGATTGTGGATTGATAATAAATTAATAAACCTTAAAATGTTGAAATCACAGCGATCCATGTTAAGGCGAGGGCCAACAAATCACTAGATGTCTTTCTTTTTTTTTTTCTTCACTCATTTTCAATGGAATTATTTTAATTTTTCTAAAAGATTGAAAATAATAAATTTTATGCAAGATTTTTATTTCACCGCAGTGGCAATAAAGTTGGAGTTCTTTGTCAGCATTAAACGCCACCAAGGTGGTGTTACCTGGTCACCTACCTTTAATTTTGATCAACCACTCACCAAGGTATAGTTTTAATACCCGGTCCAGTTTGGTAGGTCAATTCAGGACTCGACTAACCTGGGCTTATGGCCAGGCTAAGTCTAAGAAAAAACAGGTTGGAAATTAGATCGGTCAGACCTGGTCGACCCGGGACCCGGACGGCCCAGCCAAACCTGGCTGAGACCTGAGTTTATTTTTTTTATATTCTCATGCCCAAAACAATGTCATTTTGGCTTTTTACAATTAAAAGGCCAAAACAACAAAAGCAGATAGACGAATTATGAATGCATTATAGAGGAGAAGTAAGAAGAAGACCTAATTAATTTCAAGAATTTGTCAAACCCGTTTCACTCTCAGTCGCAAAGAAGAGCAGATGAGCAGAAGAATCTTGAATCCTTGATCGTCGTTTCAAGTTTGAGCATAAGGTTAGCAAGGATTTTAATTGTTTTTTTCTTCTTTCACCTTTCGCTATTCTCTGTTTCATTTTCTTCCCTCTGTTGAAATTGCAGGAGAGCATAATAGTGGCATCGATTCTTCCCTCCGTTTAGTCTTCTGACCCATCGGTTCTTCCCTCTGTTCCCTCCGTTGACCCATCGATTCTTTCCTTTGTTTCCTCTGCTGACCCATCGATTCTTCCCACCGATTGACCCATCGGTTCTTCCAACAGGTATGTATCTCTGCTCTTTTATTTTTCTGTTCGATTGACCCATCAAGAATACATGTTCTTCCCACCGTATTGTGATCCTTTGTTATTTACTGGTTCTTTTAGTTCATTTTTTACAGTATTATCATTTAGGGTTAACACTGGCTTTTCTAGATATTCAGGTGGGAGGAACTGATCAAAAACAATGAAAAATCGATGATAAGAATCTAAAACAATGAAAAATTCTGAAGTAGAACTTTAAAAAAAATTAGCAAAAAAAAGTAGCTTAATTGTAACTGATAGTAGGGGACTTCTATTCATGCTGGTATACTGGAATCGTTGTGTCAACTTCATTGATTGTTAATAGAACAGGTAGTGCAATGCCAGGGGAAACTATGATTGTCGGTTTATAAGTATATTTAACATTTTCAAACCATAGAACCGTAATTTAGGGTTTAAGCCATGAGAAGAAATATTTGATGCTTTTCAGTCAAATAGGTGTCTAACAATTTGTGTATGCTTTTAAAATGATTGACATTTCTGCCTTGTTCCTCCGTGATATGAAAAAAAAATTTGGCAGTAGCATGAAATCAGAATTTTGTTATATAAATGAATTAAAACTTTAGTTCTGGTAGTAATTAGTAATCTGGTTGAAAGAATTTTCCAGTGATATCTTATAAATTATGTCAGGTATTTAAAATGTCTTCACATGATGGTAGTACTCCAAGTAGTGATCCTTCAACGACCCAATCATCTCAACCTTCAATTTCCATGTCAAATGGTAGTAGAGGAAGAACAGATTTGGCATGGGGTCATTGTAGAGAAGCTCCTGAACTTAGTGTTGGATGTAAAAAAACTAAATTAGTATGTTTATATTGTG
>NW_011500325.1:135114-146945 GCF_000495115.2 Populus euphratica | reverse complement strand
CAATATGATGTAAATATAATGGATAAACATATGAGCACCATTTCTGGACTTCTAGATGTTCTTAAGAAGTATGCACATGGAAATCTACTATTACAAAGTAAAATGTAGATGTCATAAATGTTAATGAGATTGAAGATGATTGTGATGATGAAGTTTCAAAGGAGCATGCTAATGATTTATTAAGTGTTGATCAGATTGGCTCATTTCCATCGACACTTGATCCAAATTTTGCTCCCATGAATACAGAAGAACTTAATGCGTTCATTCAACAAAAGTGAATGTGTTGTTGATTTAGAATTTATGTTGTTGAATGTTTTGTTTAAAATATTTTAGAATTTATGTTGTTGGATGTTTTGTTTGGCATATTTTAGAATTTATATTTGGTTTGTGTTTTGGATATTAAATTAAATTTATGTTGTTGATTTAAATTTTAAATTTGGTTTATATAAGTGTTGCATTGTAAATTTATAATTAGTTAGGTGTTTTATATAGGTATTTTTTGGGTTGATCCGGGTTAACTCGGGTCAACCCATCTGACCCGTGACCCGATCACTGGACCGGGTCGATGACCGGGTCGGGTTTTAAAACTATGCACCAAGGTCATGAAATCAATTTCACCGTTTCAAGGACATTGTAATCAGCGGGGGTGGTATTTGTCACATTTTTCTAGAATATGGTCTTGTGTCGGCAGACATCCATAATAGAGTTTGGTATTATTTACACACATAAATAAAAAATTAAGCAGAAATATATTTGTCTTCTTGAAAACATTATTTATCTACTCACAAGTTATTATAGATTTATGTTAATATTTTTTTAATCTGATCCTTCAATATTTTTTAATTTAGAGTTTATATGAAATTATAATAGTTGAAATTACTTTTTATTTAAAAAATATCAAAATAAAAAAAATTATTTTTTAAAATTTTTTGACATTAACACATCAAAATAATCTAAAAATATAAAAAATTTATTTTAAAAAAATTAAAATATTTGAAAACATGGTTTGCACATATCAAAATCTTGACCCAAATTTTAATTTATTCTTTATTCACATTTCAGTCCCTAAGCTTGAAGGAGTGAAAGAGGTTGATTCTGATAATAAAAAATAGATAAGTTTGGTGTTAAAGTGTTTCCATAGACAAGATGAATGCAATTGAGGTGTATTTGAATATCCTATGTCGTCAAAAAAGATAGATCAGAGTTGAAAGAGGTTTTTTTTCTAAATTGATTTTTTTTACTAATTTTGACTTTTTTAGTTCATTTTTAAAAAAATTGCTTTTTGAAAAACACATTGATAACACCATGATATTGTTTTACATATAAAAGTTTTTGGTCTAACGCAGAATGTAGTATGGACCAATGATAGAGTTAATATATATATATATATATATATATATATATTTAACTTATTATTTATGAGTATAGATTTTGGATACTATAATGTGACCTTTTTGGTTTTGGGTTTCCTTTCAAGTATTTATTAACTAAATTAATACAAATATCATGATTACGTGATCACACAACCTATAACAAATATTATAACTTCCCCAAGAAAGCTGAATAATTAGATTTGATTGAACCTTGACTTAGGTTTGATTCACACTTTCAGGTTGGAATATTAATGACACCAACTGGTAAGTTGGTGCTGGCATGACCAAGGATTCGATTTGTTAGTCTAGATAAGGGCGGCTAATGACACAAATAAAAATTATTAGGGTCAATAGTAATCTTCTTAAATTTAGGACAAAATGGCATGATGGGTGTATCTAGTGAAGAATAATGGATAATAATTGAAAAAGAAAAGCTATAAGTGGTTCACGAAATGATAGGCCCTAGAAGTAGTAAATGAAAATTTAAGTGTGGATTTCTAGAACATCAACGATTATATACTAGCGAGTAGGTAATTATATATGTAGATACATGTAATTGTGACTCTTCCTCATCTCTGTTGTATTTTTACTTTTCATATAATTATTTTTATAATTTGATATTGCAGGTCCTTCAAATTCACACCAGGAGTAATGTCTTAGGTTTCTAGTTCCTTTTGTATGAATTAGGGAATTCATGATTCTAATTCCTTTTATATGAAATAAGAAATTAGTGTTTCTAGTTCCTTTTGTATGAAATAAAAATTAAATGAATGCCAATGTATTTTTCCCGAAGTAATTAAATGACTCGAATTGTATTAGTATCTCTTTATATCAATCATCGAGACTTAAGATTCTTACTATTTTATGCTTGTAATGTTGATGTTGCTTATCCATGTTTGACTACTATTTGTATGTGTTTGCAAATGAGAAAGGACAATGAATACATGAGTCATTATACTTGTGACTAGTCGTAATTGTGGTTGTGATGCAAAATTAATGTTATGATTGCAAATGAGCATGAAATGTGTGTAGGATAAATTATTGATAACTTGGGATCTTCTCGATATAGGATAGACATTGCTGAAATTTCAATAAAATTTTTGGTAAACCTTAAATAAAAAAAATCTACCTATAAATTCAGTAGTATAATTATGTTGTTTGATCTTGGAAATAAGAATGTTATATTTTGGCATCAGAGCCAGGTTGAAATTTCAAAAACTAGAGTAATAATGTCATTTTGAAAAATATATTACAGGATGGTTCGTACATAACAAGGAGCAGTGACGGACTCATCTCCCATGAGGCGGAGAGAGTATGAATTATTGGATGGTAACAAAGTCGAAAGAGATCCACTAATAACATTGCCTCTCATCTACCAGTAGCATCACCCTATTCTAAAAGGGGAGAATCAAGAGGGTACCAGAATGACCTTGCACCCTATCGGGTAGAAGTGTTGCTGCCCAAAGCAATAGGTTGCTAGGGACCAGAATATATGCCTCCATCAGTTATATCGATGGCCACACCAAATCCATATTCAGACCCTATATTTCTAGAACAACTAGTCAAGGCAGTAGCAACAAGAATGATAACAAGCACGTTCATTCTCCCTGCCATAGTCCTGCCATTGTTGGACTGTTGGTGGTGGCTTCCTTGACTTGCTGGCATATTATGGTGGCACAAGTGAGTTGGATTAGATAGGGGATAGGTGGTACGCCATTTAGTCTATGCCTTGGTCGAGTTGGGGTGTAATAAGACTCGGCCAGCCATCATTTTCTTTTTAATTTTGCAAGCGGGCTTCTCTACCTTCAGAAGAAGAAGATGATGAACAACGACTTTGTAACGACATTGTTTTGGGATGGAAATGTTCGTCTTTTAATTTGGTCACTAAATTTATGACATGTTGCAATCAAGCTCCATTATTCATGGAAATTTCCTTTTTATTTTTTTAATCTCCCCTAGGTAAATTGCAATTAGACCCCTACACTTCGGCGTTATTTATAAATAGTCCTTGATTTCTAATTTAATCAATTTAGTCTTTAATTGACTTTTAAACTTTTAATTCTTTTAAAGTTACCCTTGAAAAAATCAATTAAACTCCCTATAGTCCATAGACCTTTTTATTTTGACCCTTGGACTGTAATTTCCTATAATTTTAACCCAAATCAGCCCCAAACTTTGATATTTCTTTAATTAAGAATTTGATTTTGTTAATTCAACTAATTTCAAGTTCAATTAAGCCTCCAAACTTATCAATTCTTCAACTAAGTTTCTAATTTCATTAATAAAACTAATTCAAAGTTTAATTAAGTCCCCAAACTTATTAATTTTTCAATTAAGCTACTAAAATTGACTCCTAAATTTATAATTTCACACTGATTAATTTTCAAAACTTTCAATTTATGTTATCTTGACCCAAAATTTAATTTATTCTTTATTCATTGCATGTTTTTTTCATTTCATTCATTTTTATATTATTTTTACTATATAAAAATAAAAGATAAAAAGAATTAAAATTTAGGTTATGACATTTTTATTTAGAAAATAACAAAATACAGACCCTATTCATTATATAAAAACAAACATTTATATGTTAGACGTTGAAGAACAATGATTGTTAAAAAAGAAACATGAAAATAAAGATGAAATTGATCAATTATAATAGAATAATTACATTAAAAGAATCTTAATAAATCAGGAGATTTAAGGAAATAGTTGACAATGCTTAAAAAAAACAATCAACTACAAGAGTTTGAGCTTGGAAGAACTATAAAGGTCAATTTTTATTAAGAGTGGGAGTCTTTAATAGAATAATTAATTAAAATCACAATATTAGCTCAAGATTCGTGTTATATCAATAAAAAAAAAAGTTTAGTTTCCATTAGGTTTTAATAAAATCCCCTTATTTTATATGAAGATTTGTGTATGATTAGAATTTAATATTTATACCGGTATATAAAGGGTTTCATTATGAAAGATGGTCAATTACATATACATGATTTCAATTTTTTAATTTATTTAATTTATCATTTTTATTTATTTGCATACTTTTTGCAACTTACCCACTAGCTTTCCTACACTTTAATGCCAATAATTCCTCTCTTTTTTAAAAAAAAAAAAATTGTATTTTTCCTTGTGTGGTATTAACTTAAAGCATATAATCTTTTCATAGGTTAAAGGTATTACATTGCTTGATTTTTCAAGGCGTATACCTCGTTTTCTTGGTATTAAATTTTGATTGAGTAATTTCTCTATCTTAGAAGGTAAAAACATATATTGATCAGAAGATTACATGGTTGATCTACAAAAAGCATATGAAATATTAATTTATAAAATATAAAAAAAAATATAATGAAGAAAAATATATTATTCTACTTTAAGTTCCTTCCTAAGTTGATGATAATATAGTAGATATATATGATTTGTATCTTTATTGTTTTAAATTCATTATTTTTTAATAAAATAGCAAAATAAAGTGATGCAATATGTTTTTCTTTTAAAAAAATGGAAAATAATTTAAAAGTTAAATTCAACATGAATGGAGAATTTTAAATAGATCATATATTTTTCGTAGTAATTATTTATTTCAGTTTTAATATAAAAAATATACATGATCAATACTAAATTGTAAAAAAACAAGGAATGCTATAAAAATTAAACAAAACTTGGGTTAAGGATTTTTCTTATATATTATATCTATTATTATTTTCATTTAATCATAACATAAAGAAATATAATTAAAATAACCAAAACAATCCAAAAAAAAGCTGTAAAACGTTTTAAGTTTGAGGCTCATTTCCAGTGAAATTATTTTCTTTCCCTGAAAGGACAGAAAAGAGCCGTGTATGAGAGAACCTTTGATGAAACTGTCGTGCAAACTCCTTCCAAGCATTATTGTCCTCGAAACTGACATGGACCCGACATCAACATTATTATTGCCCTCGAGAAACTGACATTAGCACTGTCATGGAGACTTCTTTCGAGGAGGAGATTGTAGACAACCTATATCATTTATTTCTTTCTTTGTTTATTTAGTTATTTGTTTATTTATTTTGATTGTGGATTGATAATAAATTAATAAACCTTAAAATGTTGAAATCACAGCGATCCATGTTAAGGCGAGGGCCAACAAATCACTAGATGTCTTTCTTTTTTTTTTTCTTCACTCATTTTCAATGGAATTATTTTAATTTTTCTAAAAGATTGAAAATAATAAATTTTATGCAAGATTTTTATGAAACCATCACCGCAGTGGCAATAAAGTTGGAGTTCTTTGTCAGCATTAAACGCCACAGTCAACATTAAACGCCACCAAGGTGGTGTTACCTGGTCATCTACCTTTAATTTTCATCAACCACCCACGAGAAAGCATGATGTTCGGTCGTGGTCATGAAATCAATTTCGACGTTTCAAGGACAATATAATCAACGGGGGTGGTATCTGTCACATTTTCCTGGAATGTAGCCTTGTATCGGCAGACATCCATAATCCTTGGAGTTCTTTGTCAGCATTAAACGCCACAGTCAACATTAAACGCCACCAAGGTGGTGTTACCTGGTCATCTACCTTTAATTTTCATCAACCACCCACGAGAAAGCATGATGTTCGGTCGTGGTCATGAAATCAATTTCGACGTTTCAAGGACAATATAATCAACGGGGGTGGTATCTGTCACATTTTCCTGGAATGTAGCCTTGTATCGGCAGACATCCATAATCGAGTTTGGTATTATTTACTCACATAAATAAAAAATTAAGAAGAAATATATTTCTCTTCTTGAAAATACTATTTATCTACTCACAAGTTATTATAAATTTACATTAATATTTTTTAATCTTCAATTTTTTTAATTTAACATTTATTTAATATTGTAGTAATTATAACGGTTCAAATTACTTTTTATTTAAAAATATCAAAATTAAAAAAATTTAATTTTTAAATTTTTTTAACATTAACATATCAAAATAATCTGAAAATATAAAAAAATTATTTTTAAAAAAATTAAAATTTTTAAAAACATGATTTGCATATTTTTAAAAAAATTAAAATTTTTAAAAACATGATTTGCATTGTATTCCTAAACACAATTGATATAGTTTTCTCACGCGCGCCCACACACAGATATATATATATATATATAATTTTGTTGTTTACAAAAGATTTAGAGTTGGGACCCATTTTTTCTTTTTAAAAAAAGAATGGCAACCTTTTTTTAAAAAAAATAGTTTCATTGCCTTCTAACCTAAAATATATCAAAAAATCATTTTCAATCCTTTTAGTTTTACAAATATATGTTTTGGTATAAAACTTATTTTATTCATATTTCAATCCCTAAACTTGAAGAAGTGAAAGAGGTTCATTATGATTGAAAAAAGTAAATAAGTTTGGTAATAAAGCATTTTCATAGACAAGATGAATGCAATTGAGGTGTATTTGAAAGTTTCATGTCGTCGAAAAAGATAAATCAGAGTTGAAAGAGGTTTTTTTTTCTAAATTGATTTTTTGTACTAATTTTGATTTTTTTGGTTCATTGTTAAAAAAATTGTTTTTTGAAAAACACATTGGCAATGCTATGATATTATTTTACATATAAAAGTTTTTAGTCTCACCCTCAATATAGTATGGGCCAATGATAAAGTTAATATATATATTTAACCTATTATTTATAAGTATAGATTTTGGATACTATAATGTGACCCTTTTGGTTTTAGGTTTCCTTTCAAGTATTTATTAACTAAATTAATGTAAATGTCATGTTACGTGATCATACAACTCATAATAAATATTATAATTTCCTCAAGAAAGTTGAATAATTAGGTTTGGTTGAACCTCGATTTAGATTTAACTTGTAACTAAGAACTGAAATATAAGTATTTCAAAAATTAATTAAAAAAATAAATAAACCATAATAAATATTCAAATTAATACAAGTTATCAAAATAGCTTCAAAACTATATCTCTTTACATTGAATCTCGTACACACGAATTTTATACTTGTAGAAAAAATAGTTTTCTTTATACTGTCCATTAATCTTTTTTCTTTACTTAAAAGATGTTGCCTGAATGTTGAAGTTTATTTCTTTATTTAGTCAAAAGTATACAATAAAAAATAAAGAGGAAAATGGCTAAAATATCTCCTTTAAATAGCTTTTTATAATCTCCCTTTTATATAAAAAAATATTGTGAGAGAAAAGAAAGAAAATAACAAGAAAAGTTATCCAATTCTAGTTGCCCTTTGTAATCCATGATAAGGAAGGAATCCTTGCCCATCATGGAATTGTTGTAGAAAAAAAATCTTTAACACCCTAATTAGTCCACGTGAACTTTAGATTCTATGTGGCCTAAATCTATACCATTTACATAACTTAAATTATACTTGATACAAGCTTCCAATAAGCCTACTTTGTTCCTAAATCAGATCCATACATTCATTAGTCAAATTTGGTTGAATGCAATATTAATGGTCTTTAAACCCCTTGTCATATTCAGCCCAAAATTGATTAAACCTATTCTATGCTATAAACTTCTCATTGCTAAATGGTTTCCAAGCTAGTAACCTTCCATGGCTATTTATTATATGATTAATCCATGCAAAGTTTAAGAACATCCTAAAATATAAAATTGTTTAATTATTATTACAACTATAGCTCCAAAAAAATCAAATTTTCATATATTATCCAAAAAATTTTAGGCTTCCTTTAACATTTCAAATGAGTAATTCCATAAAATAAAATTCTATATAAAGAAGAAATTAATGAGTAATACATAAGTTATCTTCATTAAAAGTCATAAAGAATATTCATATGGTTTTCATAATGTAATTTTCATAGCTTTTTCATCACTATCAATATCATTGAATATGTTAAAATAATTGTTTGAATCTAGTATTGTCTCATTTAAAAACACACATACAATAAATTTTTTAATTTTACTTTAATAAATTATATATAAATGTAATATTTATTAAACTGCCTTTATTTCAGCAGCTTCTATGATTTTCAAATGAAGTCTACTACAATGAAAACTCACCAATCTATTGTATGTACTAAAAGAAAGCTTTGAGCCAACAATAAATACATAGATAAATGCTAAATCTCTAGCAATACATTGCAAGTTTAGATATTTTACACCTCCATTGAATTCTCATCTTCAATATGGACCTATTGATACTATTATATGGGTTTTTATGACTATAATAAAGCTAGTTGAAATAAGCTTTTTTCTTATTTTTTATGTGTTTTTTTCACTTCTCTTAACTATTAAAGACTGAAATGTAAAAGAAATAAAATTCTAAAATTGAAATGTTGAATTTTAAAATAAAAGGAATAGAAAAATATGTCTTTTGACTAGTGCAAATAAAAAAGACACTCTTTTTTATCTTAATCCTCATTTTTAAATTTTTTAACTGTAACCGATAGTTTTAGTGATATGTAATATAATGCTTGAATAATCCATGTCATAACATATATGTGAGAATATGCATAACAAAACACATCTTAACACTTACAGCTATGATAACGTGATTTTTTAGGATGAAAAAAATAAAAGAGATAAAGTGTAATAATCCAATAGCAAAGTAAAAAAAATTTAAGAATATGAAAGATAAAAACAATTTATAAGTAATGACGTGAACATTTTAATGAGTCTTGTTCATGAATACTGAAACCCTCAGCTATTTTAATTTTTCTTTTAATTAATTTTAATTTAAATAAATATGGACGTTTCAATATAGTGCAAGACAGAAGTTGCAAAATATGAAATCCAAGTGAGATAAAGGTCAGCTAGTCTTTAGTCTTGGTGAGAGAAGTTTGTGAATGGATATTTATAAAAAACAAACTAAATAGGTGGCTTGAAAATATCAAGATGATGCAAATATTTGTTTGAAAAAAAAATATAAGATTCTAATATTTAAGTCACTCACTCGAATAAAAAAAAAATATAAGATTCTAATATTTAAGTGACTCACTCGAATAAGTTTAATAAATCTGGTTAATTTAATAATATAATTAGAAAATAATATATTGATAATAAATAAAGCAAAAAGAAACAATAATAACAATTCAATTTAAAATATAAACTCTTGATAATATTATGAAAATATATTTTTAAAATATTTTTAAAACATCTCAATAATTTTATTTGTTAACATAGTAAAAATTAAATAAAAATATAATAATTGCATAGAAAGGGAAAAAAATGAATCTCAATTCCTAGCAAATAAAATGATAAATGACAAAATTAAAAATAAAATAATTTTAAAAACAAAAATGAAATTGACCCAAGTCTGTCTAAGCCATTACAGAGACGAATTCTTAAAAGTATATTCTCCAAAAAACTAGACATGATAATGTTTTATCATCTGTCTTGAGCAAAATTCAAACCAAATCTATAATAAAATTGTATGATCAAGATAACTTTGTGGAAAGCAGATTGTATAAAATTATAAAACTCAATTTTTTTTATTTATTTATTACTAAAAGGTGAAATTTAAAAAATAAAAAGAATGAAAACGAAAAATCCAATTCAAACTTGATGAACTTGTTGAATCTATGACTAATATATGATGTAAAATCCTGAGGATTTGAAAAATAATAAAAATAAAATGAAATAAATATAATAATAAAGAAATAAAAAAAAATATATGAAAGACATAAAGATCGTGACTCCATTTGTAAAGAAAACAAAAGGGGCCAATGAGTAAGTAGAAAAAATAGGAATATAAATACCCCATTTCTTCCTTTTGCATAGCCAGCTAAACATCATAAAAAAAAGGGAGAAAAAGAGTATAAATTGTTCTTAAAAAAAGAGAGAGGGAAAAACATGAAATCTCCTAGGCTGATACAAATGTAATACCCTTTAAGTAGAGTGAACACCAATTAACAAGGATTTTAACAAGGAAAATAAGTGATGAAATTGGAGAAAACAGGGGAGAGGGTCAATAGCATGCAAGAGAGAAGAAGCCAAAAATCTTCAATTAAATTGAAAATTGAAGTGAAATTCTGAAATTTATTAAGGTATGGATACTAGACTTAATCGTGTAATACAAATTAATAATTAATTGGGAACTGGACACCAATTTAAATTTTATGCATAAGAAATGACCCAAAAGCTTAAGTGGCCAGCCATGTAAAGATGGAACGGGGAAGGAAAGGAATTCTGAAATTTAAGTTGATGAACATTTATAATACATTTAAAATGTGGATAATGAGTGAATTAGGTAAGAAAAGTTAGTTAGAAAAAAAAAAGGGATCTTTAGTCCCCTGAGACTAAGCTCAGCCAATAGCCAAATTAAGGGAAAGAAAAAGAATCCTTAGTCCCTTTATGCACTAATCAATTATGGTAGAAAGCTCACTACTAGGATAAAGCATGGAAAATTGATAATAAGGGACTTCACGAGTTTGATATGTGTTGTATAAAGCAAAAATAAAGTTATTAACCTTAGGTATATCTTATAATTTTAGCATGAGAAGAATTATAAGATGTAGGAAAATAGAGAAAATTAATATCGTAGAAAAAAGAAGAAGAAGTGAGGTTAACGGAAAACTCATTTAGGAATCACCAATAAAATCTAGACAAATTTGCGACAAGATTTAGGAAACATATCTTAAAGAAATTGTACCTTGAAATGTTAGTTTTCTAACAAATCTTACCTTGCTTGAATTGAAGCTCTAAAGCTCCATATATAGGTAAATACACGAGGAAAGGTAGAATTGCCACCCTTGCTGGCAAATTTGATGAGAATTGATAAAATAAGGAATTTTAGCCATGATAGGGACATAAACCAGTTTCCTCCCTAATAATATTTTTGTAACATCGTATCTTAACATTGAAAAGGGATAGACCACTTTTGAAATAATATGCATAATAATTTAAGATAATAAAATGTAAAGAGTAAATGTTGTTGTTCTCTTGCTATTTGCGAATGACAATTGAACATGAACTAATATAGTGTATTTATGAATTCAAAAGGAATTGCTGGGGAGTACAACAACAACCATACAGCACAAATTGAGCATCAGTGATAAGTAGATGTTTCACACCTATACTCTCCTTAGTTAAGAGTGAATTTAGTATTCTATTTTATTTTTGAAATTTAAAACTTACTAACAAAGCTAAAGGGAGGAAAGATATAATGAAATGAATGTGGATTTAATTTATATTTTGGTTATGGACTTATGGACTTTGATTTTTTATGATGAATCCAAAACAATTACCTTTGAACTTGATTAGTCGATCCCGAATATAGGCGGCTAATAACATTAGTAAGATTTGCTAACATTAGTATGATCTTTGTTGTAACCCATTTTTGGGTCCCCGCGTAAAAATATATTATATATATATATATATATAGAAAAATAAGAAAATAAAAAAGAAAATAAAAAATAATTAATAATAATAACTAAAATAAAAATGTAGATAAGTTTGGTTTCGTAGCCTCCCTAACCTAAGCAATTAAGCCCG
>NW_011500325.1:129537-134589 GCF_000495115.2 Populus euphratica | reverse complement strand
ACAGTAACCACCCCCCTCCTTCATTTGCTGCAGAACGTGAATTAATTCACGTTCTGCAGCAAATGAAGGAGGGGGGGCTGGTTACTGTAACCAACCCATTTGGTTTTGGGCTGAGTCCGGCCTAACCCACTGATCTGGGCCGAGTCCGGCCCAATTAATAAAAAAATTAATTTTTTTATATTTTTATATTTTTCTCTTTTTATTATTTATGCCTTTTTTGCTTAGTATTGGTCTATATTTTTGTCAAAAAAAAAATATATAAAAATACGGTATTAAAAATACCCGAGTTTTTTTATCAACTAAAAAAAAATTAAAATCAACAAAAAAAAATGTTTTTGTGCATACGGCCAAGTGTCTCAAAGCTACAAAAAAAAAAAATCATATTGTATTTTTCATACATCAAAAACAATATTTTAGCATGCATTTTGGCTTTAATAACCAGTTTATTAAAGTCAAGAGAACATTGGCCAAAATATCAAAAACAATAAAAAAAATTTTGTTTTGTTTAGTATCAGGGATTATGAGGTTATACGTAACACGTATTCTTGATTTTAAAAGTTTCTTTGGTTTTAGATACACATATAATTAGATACCACAACATGATTTCATATTTTATCAGACAAAACAATGCAGCCTACCTTAGGTAGGGCGTAGTCGGGGTGCTAATACCTTCCCTTTACGCAACCAGTCTCCGTACCCGATCTCTAAAGACCAGTTAGGGTTCCTAGTTACCAGAATACTAGGTGGCGACTCCCATTCAATGTTTTCACTGATAAGAGACAAGAATTCCTTGTCTCTTCATATCTTACTAGAAATACACCACATCCCATCGTTAGCATGGATGGTGGATGATCGTCGCGATGCCGCACACGTGCGACAATCTTGATGAAAAAAATAATGAATGTTAGACTTGATTAACTAGTCAGGTTAGGAATAGTTAATGATATCAATAGACGATGTTGGTATCGATAAACCTAAGATAATTTAATTAACTTCCCAAGAAGGAGCTTGACACGACGAAAAGATTGATATCTTCTCCCAAGTGCAGGAGTGTTAAAGTTTAATGACACTACTTACCTCATTATTGGGAATGAATCTTTAAAATATTTGATCAGGACAATATTTGAATAAGTTAGGGTCATCACAATAAAAGCTCTTCACTTCGTTCAAAAACTTTTCTTTGTCTTGGGTACTCCAACCAGCTGGCAAATCTCCTAAAGCAAGAAAATTAATATTTTTATCATACCAAGGCATTGAACTAAGAGAAAGTAAGGATTTGTTAGGAAAGTAATCATCGATTGGTGTGATGTCAGATGTCGAATCTGTTGTCACTGTTGACAAAAGATTCGCATCAACATTTTCGGTGCTTGTTTCATTCGTGATTTCTTCCTCAGAATAAACCATTTGCAAATCTTCAGTTTCATCCAATTCATTTTTACTTAAAGTAGATTCAAGTTGATCATAAACTAATTCATCAATATGATCTACTTCTTGTAAATCATTATCATCTCCAGGTTGCTTGCAAATGTTGAAAATATTCATCTCCAATGTCATGTTTCCAAATGATAGCTTCATCAGTCCATTCCTACAATTAATCAATGCGTTAGAGGTTGCAAGAAACGGACGTCCTAAAATAACAGGAAATGAATTACATGCTTCAACAGGTTCTGTGTCCAAGACAATAAAATCCACAGGATAAATGAATTTATCGACTTGTACTAACACATCTTCAATTATTCCTCTAGGCACTTTTACAGATCTATCGGCAAGTAAAAGAGATATAGAAGTTGGTTTTAACTCACCTAGATTGAGACTCTGAAAAACTGAATATGGAAGTAAATTCACACTAGCACCAAGATCAAGTAAGGCTCTTTCAATTTTATGCTCTCCAATAAAGCAAGAAATTGTAGGACAACCAGGGTCTTTATATTTCAAAGCATTATTATTCTGAAGAATAGCACTTACTTGTTCGGCTAGAAAGGCTTTCTTTTTCACATTCAGTTTCCTCTTCACAGTGCATAGATCTTTCAAAAATTTAGCATAGGAAGGAACCTGTTTAATAGCATCCAGCAAAGGTATATTGATCCTTACCTGTTTGAAAATTTCATAAATTTCAGAATTGTGATTGACTTTCCTTTGTTTGGTCATGGCTTGAGGAAATGGAAGTGCTGGCGGTGAATCAGTCGTTTCTTTGCAATTTTCAGATTCAACCCCTTCCTTACCCTCAAAGATTGACTCATCATCTTTCTCATAAGGTTCAAGAGAGGGTTTTTCAATAACCTTACCACTGCGCAGAGTAGTGACTGATTTGACTTGATCCATGTGTTGGCTTCCGGAACTACTTGTTTTTTTTATGAGCATCAAATGAACACAATTAACGGCTTCCTCCACCTCTAAAACAGGAAAAAGTTTCCAAATTTCTTCCATAATCCATCAAGAAGATGAAGTAAAAGAATTACCAGCTGAAAGAGCAGGTCATTTGATACCCCACGAAACAAGTACACTTTATCCACAAGTGAATAAAAGAGATAGTTAGAAATGCTCGATCGAATTGCTTTAGGAAGAGAACCAATGGTCTCTTGTTGATGCAATCCCTCCGAGTCGGTTCTGTACTTCAAACATAAATGAGCAAGCATCTGTTCTTGTAACCGAATCGGAAGGCGGTTCCTTTGTGCAAAACTTGAGACAGCTTGGATAGTATCTCTCTGAAAATTCCATGCAAGTAATGTCAATAGTCTAAAAAAGCTTTAATACACTTGAAAACCAAATGATTAAGGTAGAGATAATTCATTTAATCAGTTACAGAATCTACCACAGGCTTGCTAGGCAAGCAAAACACAGATCGTAAGACAAGTTACTCACAAATTGCCTTGTTCGGAATGTGGCATGGACAACCAAATTGGTCATGTTTCCAATCAAATATGATGTCAGTCCAAGATTAAACATCATGTAGAACATGACGAATATCATCTCCTGCGGATTGACAGCATGCAAATCACCATATCCAGTGGTAGAGAGCGTGGTTGTAGACCAGTAAAGTGATTTGACATAACGAATCCACAGGCTCTCTCCATGAAAATCTTCCCAAACGGATCCGATCCATGTTTTACTTGGATCCTTGTAATTTACAGCAATGCGATAGTAGAAGCAACCGGCCATGTGAACTACAAATAGAGTAACCTACAATTACATCATGATCCTATAAGATGGATAGTTTTTTCAAGAAGCTCAAATATTTTATCAAAATTACCGAATTGAATTTTTAATGAGTGTATATACTCACACATATGAGCTTCACGCATCGAACCACAAAGTAATTGTAGTTCCTATCCTTTTCCAATCTGATGTAATTAATGAGAACAGTGAGAACAATGCTTAATATATTCAATTGCAGCTGTAAATGAAGCTGAAGGCTGAAGATAGCATTTAATTACCTTGAAAAGAATTTACTAACTCGCCGGAGACGCCAGAGGCGAAGCATGCTAAAGTACCCGTATGACTGAAGTTTATCAGGCAATATTTCCCTGATAAGCTCAGATGGGATTGTAGAGATAACATCAAGGACCAACCACGATTTTGTATACCTCCAAGCAATCTTTTTCCGGTTATCAACTAGTAGATATGAACTTTTGTCAAGGTATGCAACAAAGAAGGTCAAAACAATATCAATGGCAAAAAATCCGTTGACAACATTATCTGTTATGGCCAGACCCCCACTAGGTTTGCTAAGGTAACCAAACTCAAACGGAGACACCCATGCCGTGTAGAAAACTAGAAATACCAAGAAAGTATCCCATAATCTGCATTGTCAAACATTAAACATTCATTGTTCAGCTATAACAAAACATGGAGAAGGGTATCACAAATTAAACCTGCAATTCAAGAAAAAAAGGCGTTGATCATTAGCTCAACTATAGGAAAGAACATTGAGAAATATCACAATTAAGAGCAACTAATTTCCAACCACATAATATCTCAAAATTAGTGGTAGGATAAATGATGATCCGACCTTGTTCATGTAGACCAAACCCATCACATTACTCGAATCATTGCAACAACAGTTTTAGTCCACATTATATATCCTATGCATGAGGATGGGTGCCTTCATATTTTCATGAGATTTGAAAGTGTAGGACCATCATGGTTTTGGATTGTTTTTGCAAAACCATGGTTTAACACATCTTGGAATTCCAAGACCACTCATTTTTGTTATCATTATGAAGTTTGAAATTCCAAGGCATCTTTCTTCTGATTCAAAATAACCAGATACTTTTTTCATTATCATATCATAATTAAAAAAACTAATGCAATAACCTGTAGCGAGGGTCGAAGGGAGAGAGAATGTAGCGACGGAGAATGACCCGGCGGTTGCTACGAGCGGTGGCACCTAGAGAAGGGAGAATCTCACCGGTAAGGCTAAAATGGCTGGCATCGTCTCCTGATAATTCATCATGTTCTTTGTCACGTATTCCATTATTCCCTTGTTCACTTCCGTGAAGGCTTCCATTGTCCAGCCCCCCTTGACCACAGAACAACACCCTCTTCTTCGTCATTCAAATAACGTTAGAATCAAGAAAACTTAAAAGAAAAGGAAAACAAGAAGAGCCCAACAACGCCCTTTTCTTTGTTTCTTTTTTGGAAAGACATACGTAGTAGGTACAGGGATTTGTGCTAGGACACTGCCATTGTTGTTGTTATTGTTTACAGGTCTCTTTCTAACTTTGGGTGGCTGTGTGCTGTATTCTCAGTGTTTTTTATGGATTGGTGGCAGCGGCCGTCGTGACTGGAAATCTTTCCGTTTCACCTGCACTTATGGCGCTTGTCCCTCCATACTTATCCTATTTAATTCTTGTGATTGTTTTTTTTTTTTAATTTTATTTATTATCATTTTATTGCATTTGTTTTTTTAATTCAATTTTGGTCTTTATTTTTTTATTGCTATTATCTTATAAACGTGAAAGTTGTAGGCAATTTTCTCAACATTCTTGTGTTAAACATTCAACTCATTTGGACTTCTAGAACTCCAGATATGGCCAAAATACCGAACAGTGC
>NW_011500325.1:125750-129165 GCF_000495115.2 Populus euphratica | reverse complement strand
TATGTTATTATAAAACATGCTTTAGTTAAGGAGTTATTGATACTTCAAGTGCAAAATAATGATATAAAACCATGAAAAAATATACTTTTAAGTACTAATCAGAGCTAATGATGTTAAGAGACCTTGGCATCAGTATTATTGGTAAAATCTCTAAAGTGAGGAGGAAAAAAATTGATCGACAATTTCAAGTTGGAATATTAATGACACCAACTGGTATGTTGGTGCTGGCATGACCAAGGATTCGATTAGTTAGTCTGGATAAGGGAGACTAATGACACTAATAAAAATTATTAGGGTTAATAGTAATCTTTTTAAATTTAGGACAAAATGGCAAGATGGGTGTATTTAGTGAAGAATAATGCATAATAATCGAAAAAGAAAAGCTATAAGTGGTTCACGAAACAATAGGCCCTAGAAGTAGTAAATGAAAATTTAAGTGTGGATTCCTAGAACATCAACGATTATGTACTAGTGAGTAGGTAATTATATATGTAGATACATGGAATTGTGACTCTTCCTTATCTCTATTGTATTTTTACTTTTCATATAATTATTTTTATAATTTGATATTGCATGTCCTTCAGAATCACACCAAGAGTAATGTCTTAGGCTTCTAGCTCCTTTTGTATGAATTAGGGAATTCATGGTTCTAATTCCTTTTGTATGAAATAAGAAATTATTGTTTCTAGTTCCTTCTGTATGAAATAAAAATTAAATGAATGCCAATGTATTTTGCTCGAAGTAATTAAATGACTCGAATTGTATCAGTATCTCTTTATATCAATCATTGAGACTTAATATTCTTACTATTTTATGCTTGTAATGCTGATGTTGCTTATCCATGTTTGACTACTATTTTTATGTGTTTGTAAATGAGAAAGGACAATGAATATATGAGTTATTATACTTATGACTAGTCGTAATTTTGGTTACGATGCAAAATGAATATGCTATGATTGAAAAATGAGCATGAAATGTGTGTAGGATAAATTGTCGATAACTTGGGATCTTCTCGATATAGGGTAGACACTACTAAAATTTTAGTAAAAATTTTGGTAAACCTTACAAAAACAAATCTACCTATAAATTCAGTAGTATAATTATGTTGTTTGATCTGGGAAATATGGATGTTATATTTTGGTATCAGAGCCAAGTTGAAATTTCAAAAACTAGAGTAATGACATGGTTTTGAAAAATATATTACAAGATTGTTCATACATAATAAGGAGTAGTGACAGACTCATCTCCCATAAGGCAAAGAGAGTATGAATTATTGGATGGTAATGAAGTCGAAAGGGATCCACTAATAACATTGCCTCTCATCTACCAGTAGCATCACCTTATTCTAAAAGGGAAGAATCAAGAGGGCATCAAAATGACATTGCACCCTATCGGGTAGAAGTGTTGCTACCCAAAGCAACAGGTTGTTAGGAACCAGAATATATGCCTCCACCAATTATATCGATGACCACACCAAACCTATATTCAGGCTCTATATTTCTAGAGCAACTAGTCAAGGCAGTAGCAACAGGAATGGTAGCAAGCACATTCATTCCTGCCTCTTAGACAGAGAGAATGGTTACCCTTGTTCAATGGGTGAAAGGCTGGAAATTGGTTGTACAACTTATTCAGGAGAAGAAGACGCTGAAGTAGTAGAACATTGGTTGAGAGAGGTAGAAAAAGTTATAGATCAGATACAAGCATTGGAGGAAACCTGAGTGGACTGTGTGACCTAGTTGTTAATAGAGAGTGTCCATGTTTGACAAGAATACGAGAGGAGGTTTCAAGACTTATCTATCTTTTCCACCACTTACCTTCCCACCGAGTGTCATTCAGTAGAACAATTCTATGATAGGTTTAAGCAAGAGCTAAAGATAATATTAATAGCTTTGTAGTTTTAGTTCGTCTAGGATCTAGTATAGGCTGTGTAGGGTGTAAAGAGGGTAATGAATAATAATTCAAGGTCGGTCAATGAATAAAGTCAAATGACAGGGTTTAAGAGAATGGACTTTGTGCCTCTACTAGGGAGAGCTTTATATCTAAAAAAGGTAAAGATAGTTAGTCTTTCAGGCAGCTCTAGAAGAAAGGGGGAAGTTTTGTTCATGTAGGAAGTTTAGAGAGAGCTAAAGGGGTTAACACTATGGGACATACTAGGGGTCAAACTTAGCAAGGAGCTAGTACTATAGAAGGACCCGTGGAATAGAAAGGTCCCACTTGCCTGTTGTTTATGAGGTGTAATCAAAAACACCCCAAAGAATGTTTTCCAATGCTGGAAAGATGTTATATTTATAGGGGTGAGGGGCACCAATGAAGGGACTTCTAACACTTGAGGAGAGGTTGTTTCCACTATGGGATACAAGTCATAGAAAAAAGAGAAAAAGAATGTCGATATAGGGCCACTAAAAGGGTATAAAGATAAGAGGATACCATACAAAGCCAATAACAATCAGTGATAATGGATCAACCCATACGATCTCCTCAATCGGGAGTAAGGGTCAATAGGGGCCAACCTTAATTCTAGAAAGAAAGGAGTCGGGGTAGGATATACCATATGACTCATGAAGATATGGGGGCGATGCCAGATGTTGTAGCAAGTACATTACAACTAGGCTCAATACAAGTTTGTACTTTAATTAATCCTGGATCTAGTCATTTCCTTGTCACTTATCAAATTATGAATAATTTAAGTCTATCACCAAGTAAACTAAGTGTAGGAATGATAATTAGTATACCTTTAGGAGAAAATATAGACTTTGATAATGTATATAAATGAGTGGTATTATACATCGAGAGAGTGGAATTGAGAGTGGACCTTATATTATTAGAATTGTATGATTTTGATCTAATTTTAGGTTTGGATTAGTTAAGTAGACATAAAGCACAAATGGATTGCTTTACTAAAACTGTGGTTATTCAAGGGGTGGGTGAGAAAGAGGCAGTATTTAAAGCAGAGAGAAAGGTAGTCCTAAATTCTATAATTTTGGTCATGACTTGTGTCATAACCCAATTCTGGGTTATTCCCTAAAATCCACTTTTTTAAAAAATAAAAATAAAAAAATAAAATAAAGGCTGGCAATGTGGGGAAAACTGATCTAGAAAGACTGCAAAAATAAGCAAAAATAAAGCTGCAATTTTGGAAGGAATTTCAAGGCCTAATTGTACCCTATTATGCCCAAAAATAGAAAAATACAAATTCAAAGGTCAAATTAAATGATTATTGGACAAATTTGCATAAAAATTAAGTCCAATAACATAATTAAATTTTTAATAGGCCAATTTGATTTAATCATGGGCCAAATTAAAATTTAATTATGCTTAAGAATTAATTTAGGTCCAAATGAAGGATTTAATTAAGTGCAAGGACTTAATTATACTTTAAATGGGTCAAATTAATTTTATTTGGGGCTTAATTGGT
>NW_011500325.1:125316-125734 GCF_000495115.2 Populus euphratica | reverse complement strand
AATTAAGTGAAATCAGGGGTCAAATTGAAGAAATTGAGAGTTTAATGGTTAATTAGGGGTGAAATTGCATAAATCTGAGACCAAGGACTATAATAAAAAGGCGCGTAAATTCAGGGTTGAAGTTGAAAAAGAAAGGTTACTGTTCATCGTCTTCCCTGAAAAGCTGCCCGAGTAGCAACGTTCCACGCGTATTTTCGGCCTCGTTTGACCACCAAATCCGACAAAGCATGCACCAACATGTTCACCTACAACCCCTCTAGCCTGGTGAATTGTCCGGTCGGGTTTATAAGATTCAAAAAGGCTCCGTTGGTCGGTCTAAAGTGGCCACCTTGTGCAGCTTGTAGCCTGGGATTTGTCAAATTTGGCAGTTCGAGGTGCACACTTTGAGCCAACGGCCTGGATTCCTCGAGTCGAATCA
>NW_011500325.1:124752-125266 GCF_000495115.2 Populus euphratica | reverse complement strand
TAAAGATGAGATTCCCCTCTTTCCATGCCTATAAATAGGAGCAAATTGCATGCTCAGAGGGGGGAGAAAATCAAACCCAAAGTTGGCCGAAAATCAACTTTTCTGCCTGTTTTTCCTGCAACCAGCCCCTTGTTTTTTTTTCTCTCCGTCGTGGCCTCCGGCCACCACCACTGACCTCACCGCTGTCATTTCCACGAAACACCACACCATAATCCCCACCTCCAGAAGCCATAAAACCACCTCACCGAAGCTTGTAACACCGCTCTCTCTCTCCACTACAAGTTTTTCTTCTTCTTTTTTTTCTTCCACCGCCGGCCTCCACCATTGCAGCAACCAGCTCACGCCGCCGGCCTCACCGCCTCCATTCACGTCGTGCACCACCAGCCAAGTTGCTGACTCTCTCCACGCCAGGTAATTCTCTCCTCCCTACTCCACCTTTTTCCTTCTTTGTTCCTCGTAGCCACTGCATGCAGAATTCATTTCTGCATGCAGTGGCTAATTAATTAGCAATCTT
>NW_011500325.1:123123-124652 GCF_000495115.2 Populus euphratica | reverse complement strand
GATTTAAAAATCCAAAAAATGGATATCATAACTAGTTTATGATTATCCGTTAAGGTCTGGCCAAAATATCAAAAGCTTTTTTTCCTTTTTTTTAACCCCTTTTTTGGGATTAAGATGCAGACTTTAATATTTGTGGGGTGTAAAATTACACGATAAAGTACATCTTCTGGTATTAAAGATACAAGGTGTAAATAAAGGCAATTTTAAAATTTAGACTTTAGAATGGTTATGATTTAACCTAAAGAGGTAGAGACTCCTTCACGAAAGGAGATGTGCCTTAAACCTTAAAAAAGACCAACGAATAGAAAGTTGACCTAGAAGAACAATCAAACAAATAATGCAGCTTACGTAAGGTAGGGTGCACTAGGGGTGATGCATCTTCCCCTTGCATAACTAATCCCTTACATTCATATGCCTTTGCATCCATACACATACATCCATCCATTGTAAATAACATACATACTTGCATCGGGTCAAGATAAAGGTCCCCAAAGAGCCTACAACACACCCGACTCCAAGCAAGAAACATAGAAGATGAAGAGCGTGCTCATCGTGATGCCCATTTCCAAGAAGAGTTAGAGTCTCTAAAAGCAAGCGTAGCTCGCCTCACTAGCTTACTCGAGCAAACACTTAGAAATGCCTCTGGTGAAGGTCCTTCCAATCGGCCAACTCAGCCTTTAACAACAGCTCAAGCTGAAGAAACAATGAGTGGGCATGGTCAAGAACCTCCAACATTTGTGCACTCAATGCCATCAGCATCAACCCCTACAGTCCTAGATCCATTTTCCAATGAGTCCCATAAGACTAAGCCATCTAATGACATTGGCAAAGATAAGATGGTAGCATTGGAAGCTTGGATTAGAGCCATTGAAAGGGTAGACTTATATGATCCAGTACGGGCGGTAGAAATGTGTTTGGTCCCAAAAAAGTTTCATGTTCCTGAATTTATCAAATACACTGGAACACAATGCCTTATGACTCATCTCAAATCCTACTGCAATAAAATGGCAGAAGTAGTACATGATGAAAAACTACTAATGCACTTTTTCAGGATAGCTTAGATGGGGCAGCATTTAACTGGTATATGAAATTGGACAACACAAGGATTTGAAAATGGAAAGACCTCGTAAATGCTTTCATCAAGCAATACAAATATAACATGGATATTGCTCCTGACAGAACCAGTCTGTCTAACTTGGAGAAAGGAGATAAGGAAAGCATTAGGGAATATGCTCAAAGGTAGAGAGACCTAGCTACTCAAGTACATCCTCCGCTTCTGGATAAAGAGATGGTTACTCTATTTGCCAACACACTCAAGGCCCCCTATTATGAGCATGTAATGGGTAGTTCGAGCAAATAATTTACTGATGTTGTGGTAGCAGCTAAGCGCATAGAACAAGGAGTAAAGAGTGGTAGAATCTTTACATCTATGGATAAAAGGGGTTTCAAAAGGAAAGAAGTTGACTCATATCACACTCCATCCTTTTCATCCCAAATCACCAACATCAATCTCATTTCATCTTTTCCTA
>NW_011500325.1:122559-122898 GCF_000495115.2 Populus euphratica | reverse complement strand
TCAAACCAAACATCAAAGAGCCCATGAACAACTACCTACATTATCGTTGCCCTTAAATGAAATGTACCACAAGCTATTAAGCGTCGGGTATATAGCTCCAGAACCCTTGACACCTCTAAAACAACCTTACCCTAATTGGTATAAGCCCGACCTCACTTGCGAATACCATGCTGGTACCACGAGACATGACATTCATACTTGTAGTGCCTTTAAGAAGAGGCTTGTGCATTTAATTAAAGCTGGATGGATAACCCTCGATGGAACTCCAAACGTGAAGCATGAGTAGGGTGTGGAGAAAGTAGTTTGAATTCTTGAGGATAAAGACAAAGCTCTGTCACA
>NW_011500325.1:119710-122317 GCF_000495115.2 Populus euphratica | reverse complement strand
CAGAAATCATGTTGGTGTTTGTCCGAAACAAACAAGTTCTGAAAATTCAAGTGATTTCTTAGAGAGGTAACCATACACCTAGAAAACTTGAAAAGGAAAAAAACATCATGAAGTGACTCTCAAGCTGAGTTTTACTTGAACGAATAATGAGAAATCACTTTGCATATTCGCATGAAAACAAGGCTTCCCGATCCTAAAGGCATGCATTTGAGATGAAGAAAGACCATCTTTGACAATCCAAAGACTGAAATATATCCTTTGCAGTCCCCTTTTAAGCCTGGTAATGTTTTTTTTTTTAAATAACCTTGACTAGAATCACACCTTACACTGGGGGGCAAGTGCCAAAAAATCCTTAATGATTAAAAATGCCCAAATAACTCTTGGGGGCATAAAAGAAAATTCACAATCATTGAAGGTGTTCATACAAAGTTAGGGGGCATAAAAAAATCCAAAGAATCCAAAAATTTGGAGCATAAAAAGGGCCAATACAATGATGCTCAACCAAATGAAGAAAACAAAAACAAAGAGAAAGAGTCCAAGCCCAACACTGGGGGGCACAATGGACCATTTTACAAATCAATTCCAAGGTCTAGAAATGTATGAACAAAAAGTTTGAGATATAAGCATTAGTGATCCTTAGTCGTAAAGTCCCTTAAACACCTTTTGAGCCTACAAATATCCTTTTCTTCATAACTAATAGCCCAAGCCTACATTACGTGCCTAATCAAGCCCTTTCTGCTCAAAGACAAGTAGTCTGGATCTGTAGGCAGTGCTTTCTCATGCAGAAGAAAATCATTATTTATACAAATAAATGAATGCTTTGAAAAACGGTTCTCAATAACTCTTAAATTGAAATTTAAACCTTTTGTGACCAACCAAATGTCACTTCATAATTTTTACCAAAATCAAAACTAAAAGTTTCATCACTTCTAAAAACCTCTTTATAGGAATCACTTGAATTTCTTTAGAATGAGTTTGCTTTGAGTCGATGTCAAAATGATTTTTGTGTCTGGAATAACATTGAAATTTCAAAAATTCTGCATGAAAACAACTCGTAAAATACCAAACCTTCCACCTAGCCTCATCCTCAAACCCAAATTAAACACTTGGAGGCATGATCAAGTTAGGGGGCAATAAAAAAATGGCCTCATCCTCAAACCCAAATTAAACACTTAAAGGCATGATCAAGTTAAGGGGCAATAAAAAAACACCTAGTAGGGCTAGCCCTATAATTCCCTTCTCTAAGAAGAATGATAAGCAAAATGGGCAACCATTGAGATAAAGGGTGGAGGACAAAGAAGTATGATGATATTAAGTCCTTCCCAAAGGTCAAAATCAAGATTTGACTCAAGTAAGCAAGAGTGGAAGAGCCATCAAAGCCTACTTCCAACACTCCAACTTTTGAGAAAAGAAAGACACCATCACCATGAAGAAATGAGAACCTATATTTCTCAGGTAAGTATATATGCATATTGATCATAATGCATTGCTTTCAACATTGTCAGATAGGTTTTACCTTCTCTTAGGTAGCATGTTTCCTAACTTTATCTCATTTTGAGTGTGCCTTTGTGCCCTCACTTCCTTTTAAGTGCTCTTTTGAGTCATCATCTCCTAGATAGCGTGCTTTTTTAAAACCTGCCTCATTTTGAGTATGCCTTTGTACCCTCACTTCTTTTTAAGTGCTCTTTTGAGCCACCATCTCCTAGGTAGCATGCTTTTTTAAACCCTACCTTATTTTGAGTATACCTTTGTACCCTCACTTCCTTTTAAGTGCTCTTTTGAGTCACCATCTCCTAGGTAGCATGCTTTTTTAAACCCTACCTCATTTTGAGTGTGCCTTTGTGTCATCCCTTCCTTTTATATGCTCTTTTGAGCCACCATATCTTAGGTAGCGTGTTTTCTAATCCTACCTTATTTTGATTGTGCCTTTGTGCCCTCACTTTCTTTTATATGCTCTTTGAGTCACCATCTCTTAAGTAGCGTGTTTTCAAACCCTACCTCCTTTTTAATACATCTTCGAGCCCTCACCTCATAGGTAGTGAGTTTTGTGACCCTGCCTCCTCTTTTAGTGCGTCTTTGAGCCCGCACCTCTTAGGTAGTGTGTGTTCCAACCCTGCCTCTCTTTTTAGTACGCCTTTGAGCCATCACCTCTTAGGTAGTTTGTTTTCTAACCCTGTCTACTTTTGTGTGTGCTTTCGAGCCCTCACCTTGTAGGTAGTGTGTTTTCTAACCCTGCCTCCTTTTTATGTGTGTCTTCAAGCCCTCACCTTTTAGGTAGTGTGTTTTCTAACCCTGTCTACTTTTGTGTGTGCTTTCGAGCCCTCACCTTGTAGGTAGTGTGTTTTCTAACCCTGCCTCCTTTTTGTGTGTGTCTTCAAGCCCTCACCTTTTAGGTAGTGTATTTTCTAACCCTACCTCCCTTTTTAGTATGCCTTTGAGCCCTCACCTCTTAGGTAGTGTGTTTTCCAACCCTTCCTCCTTTTTTTAGTGCGCCTTTGAGCCTCACCTCTTAGGTAGTGTGTTTTCCAACCGTGCCTTCTTTTTTTTTGTACGCCTTTGAGCCCTCACCTCTTAAGTAGTGTGTTTTCCAACCCTACCTCCTTTTTT
>NW_011500325.1:117847-119697 GCF_000495115.2 Populus euphratica | reverse complement strand
TAGTGTGTTTTCCAACCCTGCCTCCCTTTTTAGTGCATCTTTGAGCCCTCACCTCTTAGGTTGTGTGTTTTCCAACCCTACCTCCCTTTTTAGAGCGCCTTTAAGCCCTCACCTCTTAGGCAATGTGTTTTCCAACCCTACCTCCCTTTTGAGTGCATCTTTGAGCACTCACCTCTTAGGTAGTGCATTTTCTAACCTTACCTTCTTTCAAGTGCGCTTTTTAGCATTCGTTCCTTTTCGAGTCCTATCTCTTTTTTAATACTCTATCAAGCTTTCATTGCTTGAATAGTGCACCTTCGAGTCCCATCATGTTGTCTCTTGAAGACATTTCATTGTTTTAACTTGAGCTGGTTACCCATCATAATCAGACCTTTTTGAAAACCCTTTTCATCTTTTATTTGATGAAACCATCTTTTGAGAAATCTTTGCATCTCACCACCTTTGAAATCTTTTATTTGGGTCGATTGCCCATTATAATGAAAGCATCTTTTGAGAAATCCTTGCATTTCTCACCACCTTCAAAATCTTTTATTTGGGTTGGTTGCCCATTACAATGAAACCATCTTTTGAGAAATCCTTACGTTTCTCACCACTTGCAAAATATTTCATCTAGGTTGGTGACCCCTTTTCATCTTTTTGAAAATCTTCATGTTTTTAACCCGGGCAGATTGCCCATTACAAGAAGATCACTTTTGAAAAATCTTTGCATATTTCACCACTTTGAAATTATTTTGTGTTTTTCACCTAAGATCACTTTTGAAAAATCTTTGCATATTTCACCACTTTGAAAAATTTTTGTGTTTTTCACCTCGGCAGGTTACCCATTACAACAAGACCACTTATGAAAAATCTTTATATTTTTCACCACTCTGAAAAATCTTTTCATTTCTCATCATTTTGAGGAATCTTCGCATTTGTCACCACTTTGAAAAATCTTCGTGTTTTTCACCCGGGCAGGTTGCCCATTACAACAAGACCACCTTTGAAAAATCTTTATATTTTACATCACTTCGAAAAATCCCTACATTTTTCACCTCTTCACCACTTGGAGAAATCTTCGCTTTTCTCACCACTTTGAGAAATCTTCGCATTTCTCACCGGGGTAGGTTGCCTGTTACAACATCACCACTTTTGAAAAATCTTTGTATTTTCACCACTTTGAGAAATCTTCGCATTTCTCACCACTTTGAAAAATCTCTACATTTTTCACCTCTTTGAAACATCTTCATGTTTTTCACCCGAGCAGGTTGCCTATTACAACAAGACCACTTTTAAAAAATCTTTGTATTTTTCACCACTTTGAAAAATCTTTTTATTTTTCACCATTTTGAGGAATCTTCACATTTCTCACCACTATGAAAAAATCTTTATGTTTTTCACCCGGGCAGGTTGCCCATTACAACAAAACCACTTTGAAAAATCTTTGCATTTTTCCCCACTTTCCCCACTTTGAAAAATCTTCGTGTTTTTCACCCGGGCAGGTTGCCCATTACAAGAAGACCACTTTTGAAAAATCTTTGTATTTTTCATCACTTCAAAAAATCCCTACATTTTTCACCTCTTCACCACTTCGAGAAATCTTCGCATTTCTCACCACTTTTGAAAAATCTTTGTATTTTTCATCACTTTAAAACTTCTTCGTGTTTTTCACCTAAGTAGGTCACCCATTACAATGAGACCACTTAAAAAAAAAAAATTATTGGGTAGGTCACCCATGACAATTTGACAATTTCTAAATCTTTGAATTTTCAAAAAACTCTTCCAGTTTTTACTTTGAGTACACTTTTTAGCCCTCAAAAGGATTCATCATTTCTCAACAAGATGAGTCAATCATATCTCATCCTTTTTTT
>NW_011500325.1:110419-115419 GCF_000495115.2 Populus euphratica | reverse complement strand
GAGGGTGTTTTCTAAGATAGATTTGAGGTCGGAGTACTATCAGTTAAGAATTAAAAAACAAGATATAAAAAACTGCTTTTAAAACTCACTACGGGCATTATAAATTTTTAGTGATGCTTTTTGGGATGACAAACGCCCCTGCAGTTTTTATAGACTTGATAAATAAGGTATTTTGGTTTTATCTAGATAAATGTGTGGTTATGTTTATTGATGATATATTGGTGTATTTTAGCTCCTATTTAGAACACGAGCAACACCTAAAAGGTGTTAAGGGATAATAGACTTTATGCAAAGTAGGATAAATGTAAATTTTGGTTTAAGAAAGTAGTATTTTTTGGGCATGTTATCTCCACAGGAGAAATATTTACGAATCTAGGAAAAGTAGATGTTGTTTTGAAATGGGAGAGACTTATAAATGTGAGAGAGATTCAAAGTTTCCTAGGGCTAGCTGGGTTTTATAGGAGATTTACTAAAGGTTTTTCTATAATAGCATCATCTTTGACCAAGTTAACCCATAAAGAAAAAAGTTTATTTGGTCGAAGGAATGTGAGAAGAGTTTTCAGGAGTTAAAAGAGAGACTCACCTCTACCTTGATCTTGGCCCTATATTTAGGAATAAAAGGGTTTATGGTATATAATGATGCTTCAAAGAGGGGTTCAAGATGTGTGTTAAAATAGCATAGAAAAGTAATTGTCTGTGCCTTCAGACAGCTGAAGTCACATGAAATGAACTACCCAATCCATGACTTAGAACATGTGGCAATAATATTTTCCTTATGAGTATGGAGACATTACCTATATAAGATGCAAGTTCAGATTTTTACTAATTATAAGAGTTTGAAGTATTTAATGTCGCACAAAGAGTTAAACATATAGCAAAAAAAATAGGTGGAACTAATAAAGGATTATGATTATGTGTTTGATTATCATCCAAGTAAGGCCAATACGATACAGATGCTTTCAGTAGGAAGGGGAAAGTAGTGGTTGATGATTCAGTGAATAAAGAATAAAAGAGTTTAATAGAGTTGGAAAAGATAAGTTTGTGGCAAAATATGGGCCTAAAAGTGTCAATACTAGCCTAAGTAAAAAATTGATCAATGCTTCTAGATAAAGTCATAAAAGCTCAACTGACAAATGAGGAAGCAGGAAAAATCAAGGAATAGATGAATTAGCATATAGAGATTCCTTTTCAAATTGTATTGTTTGATCCCATAAATGAGGATGTTACGTTTGATATCAAGATACTCTATAGAAAAAAAAAGTTCAAAAAAAAAAACAAAGAATACCAATTTCTATCAAACTTAATGATGATTGATAAAATTAAAAATAAAATAAAAAAGAATATAGTAAATGGGGTCCAACCTTCAAAACTTGTAATATGATTCATAATGCTGGATCATTATATAAATGGCAAACCCGAAATAATAACAATGTAAAATTCACGATCAACCAAAATAATTAGGGATAAACATGAAAAATAAATTTAAAAGGTGATAAAAAGGAAAACAAATATAGATTTGAAAATAATAAAAACCAAATTTGACACAAAAGAAGATAAAATCAAATCACAAGGGATGAAATTTAAAAATAATTTCAATTAATAAAAAGATAAGAAAAAATAAAAATAACAATCAAAATAATAAGGACCAAATGTAATATAAAAATCAAATGTTAAAGGATGAAATTGAAAAAAAAATCAATTAAGGATTCAAAACCAAATACTTTACAATTAAAAGAATAATGACCAAATTTGATATAAATATCAAATGTCAATGGATAAAATTAAAAAACAAAGCCTCAATAAATGATTTAAGATCAAATACATTGTAATGAAAAGAATAAGGACCTAATTTGACCTAATAAATAAATAACCGGTTTTTTTTAGAATGGTTAATATATTTTTTCTAGAAAGGGAGAGAGGAAAGAGAAAAAAGAAAAAAATATGTGGTGAGAGCTTAACCGTCAATCTTCTGACAACACGTACCTCACCACCATAATGGAACGATGAAGCACATTGAACATCGTTTAAGACGATGACATTCAGAGTTGTTTTTGCATTGTATACACCACCCTAATGGTGGTAATAACACCATCCACTTTTTAATTTAAATAACATTTTATATGTTTTAATAGACTTAATTAATCTTGACTTCACATGAAAATAACATAAAATATAACAAAATAACTAAAGCGTCTTTGCATGCAAAGCCAAGAAAGATTATTTTTAGAGGCATTTAAGTAATTGTATTATACAAAAATTGAAAAACTGGAAAAGCCCATTGACCTAAGAAAAACATTTTTTTTCTTTCAAGGCTAATTTAGTAATTACACTATGTATTAAAGATATAAAAATACTAGTTAACCCTTACCATTCATGTAATGACTAATGGGTTCTATAGAAAAGACCTTCCTAGCTTTAAATCCAAGCTAAATGAGTTACCCTGCAAAGGTAATGCTAGCATATTCATTTAGTGAATTTTTGAATTTTTTTAGATTTTTGTATAATTTAACTAATTTATCCACTATTTTCTTTCTTTCATGTTCTCTGGGGTGAGAAAATTCTATATCACAACCAAATATTTAATCAAATCTCTAAATTAAAAAAAAAATGTTGAAGAATTTAAAAACTAAATTAAAATTAACTTTAACTAATAGATGGAGATCTTTAAAAAGGTTTAATATTAAATTTTTTTAATCACTTTTAATTAGATTTTCTAAATAAATATTGAATAAGCAATACTTATTCATCGTAATGGTTAATGTGAGGATGAACCAAGTCATGAAGCCCTTTATGTAAGGTAGTCTCTCGTCTACTTGAGCAACTTTTTTTTTTTTTCTAGTGAGTTGTCAAAACTTAGATTTAACTATTGTGTTTAAAATTATGATAATGATTGTTTTTTAAAATATTTTTTTACTTGAAAATGTATTAAAACAATTTTTTTATTTTTTAAAAATTATTTTTAACATCAACATATTAAAATAATATGAAAATATTAAAAAATATTAATTTAAAGTAAATAATTTTCTTAAAAATACAAAAGCTAACATACCTAAAAGACCATCATAAACAAATAGGTTGTGGGATTTACTTGTATAAGAACATGTTTTTTTTTTTTTTTTAAATATTTTTTAAAAATATTATTCTTTTAAATTTTATTTTTAATTAGTTGTTATATTTTTAAATTATTGTGATATACTAATATTAAAAATAATTTTAAAAAAATAAAAAAATTATTATTTTAATATATCTTTATATCTAGATAAAATACAAAAAAATAAAAATCCCAAACACTATTTGAACCAGGAACACCTTAAACTTCCTTCTTGCCATCAACAACCCTTATGTTGGAAATTTTGATTGTATTTCGAATTTGGTCTCTAACCAACATTTTTTCTTTTGATTTGGTAAGCAGCAGCATTTTCTCATCGTCTTTAACTTTCGCAAAGGACACTTTATTCCATTTCTCTATGCCGAGCATCACTTGTTGAATGCCCATTTCTAATGTCAGCAATGCCCTGTCAAACACTTTTCTGCATTTATTTTCTCTCAAAAACAACGTGAAGCACCTCTATATTCTCCTCGTCTCCGTATTCATCTTCCCAATCGTTAAAATCCGCACCAGCTGCCTGCCTCGAACATGATCAATCGAGTCTATTGGCATTCAAGGCGGGTAAAACCCATGGGCTACCCGACAAACCTTAGAGGTACAGATTGCTGCTCCTGCGATGGCTTAACCTGCACCATCGACAACCGGGTTAACACCATATCACTCATGGGCTACCCGACAAACCAAAGAGGTTCTTAACAGGTACAATCTCATCTTCTCTAGTCGAAGTCCTGAACCTTGATGGTATTTGTATTTTCAAAACCATAACAGTACGGGTAAATTCCGGATCTTTTATTCGGGTTACCCATACTCGAACACAACATTATGTGTATATAGAAAACAACAAGATCTCGGGCACCTACTGCCATAGGCAAGATGACCCAACTGGAGGCCCTTCGTTTATCAGGCAGCCAATTCATGGGGTAAATACCGAGTTCAGGATCGGAGTTTAGCGAGCCGACTCTGCTCAAACTTGATAACAGTCACTCACGGGCCCAATTCCTCTAGGAATTTGCAAGCTAAAAAAGCTGAGTTTTTTTTATTCTACGAAATTAATAAGAAACTCACTGGCCCCATGCCTGATGTTTTCTCACCGTTCACTGGCCTTGGGATTGTTGAACTTTACCATAACAAATTTTCTGTTAAATTACCAAATTCAGTAGCCTCCCTAGCTCCAGAGCTGGCTTATCGAGAACAGGGCCACAAAGCATTGACGGGAATAATCCCAAGTTTTCCTGGGCACTTCGAGAAACTTGATATTTCTTAGAACAACTTCACAGGAACTGTGCCAAAAAGTTTTGGAAACATGACAAGATTTTCAATCTTGATCTGTCTCTTAACTCTCTTGTAGACTCATTTCCTGTAATGAATGTTAAAATGTATTGACTCAGTTGATTTCTCGTATACTAAGTTAAACCTCAAGCAAATATCAAATGGGTAATATAATCAAATATAATTCTAAGCTAAAAATAATTATATGTTTATTTATTATATTATAATTTATTAGACAAAACTTGTTAGAAATAGCAAGGGTTAGTTATTTACATTTCTTTTATATATATATTGTTGAAAATAATACAAGATAATAACTAAAAGATTGTAGCTTAGTGTAATTTCATTTTTTTTTTCTTAAACTAATTCTCTTCAATGTTCTATTATAGTATTATTAGAATTTATTCCATAACTGCACTTATGGCTACTTCACAAAATCAATCTCTTTCACAAACCTCTCTTGTATAATAATTCATGGCAAATCCTACCTTCGTGCCATAACCCTCTTGCAACCCTATTGACATCAGCTCCATTATTAGTTCATGATAGTTGCATTCTTCGACATGTTCACCACTATACTTTTCTGAAACTTATATGCAACTACTGTATTTTTTTTTTTTTG
>NW_011500325.1:86793-110406 GCF_000495115.2 Populus euphratica | reverse complement strand
TTGATTTACATGGGGTGTCCGGGTCAGCTTACGCGCACCATAACTAATCCCCACGGCCCATTGAATATCCTTCAAGCCCAGTGAGCAGGTAAGGCACCGCGGAGGTGACAGGCGTGCATGGTGAGATTCGAAGCCAGATGCGGAGGAAGAGGACAAGCCCCTCCCACCGCTAGGCCAGAACCTCACTTGCGACTACTGTATTTTTTTAAAAGCACAGGTCATGGCTTATTTAAATTCATCTATGCTAGTCACTTGTGTTTTACTATAGCCTGCTTAAAAGTAAGATTGTGGTTATTTTTTAAAGTATTTTTTATACTGAAATATATTATAATAATAATTTTTTATTTTTTTAAAATTATTTTTAAGATTAATACATTAAAATGATTTTAAAAAAATAATTTTTAACAAAAAAATAATATTTTTTTTTAAAACATTGGTTAGCCCATGTTTCCAAATGCTTTCTCAAACTTATATTATACAAGAATAACATGATTAATTACTCGTAGCAAGCTAATTGACTCCCTTTTCATTAACTTATTGTCTTTACTTATTGGTTGAATCATATCCCATGGTATTTGAATCATTTTAGCATTATCATGACCTTCATATCTACAACACATAATATGTTTATGCATTCTGTCTTATTTGAATTATGTTAAAAACCTGAAGAAAGTGTCACAAATTATTTACAACATGAAAAAGTTTATAATAATGAACTCACAACTATTTATAAACATCTTAATCCTTCATATTTCAACCTTTATCTATTTGAAAAGCTTCGTGTAGAATCTAAGTATCTTGTAACTGCTCTTACAAGTGGAGTAGAATCTGTATCTTTTATTGAATTCCACTTTTTATTGTTAAGCCATGATTTTTATATATAGAAACACTTTTTAGCACCTTTGAATCGGTAAGATAGGGATTTCGAGACCCTCTACCTGGTAGCTCACCTTACTATACCCCAGTAAGCCCAAGAATAATCAATCTTTTCTTATAATGGTGAGCGCCCTTGCTCTAAAGTATCAAAGAATCATCTTAATCAATAGTTTAAGCTGTTAAGTGATGTCTCAAGATATAATTTATATTATTTTCTAACAAACTCCCTCAAGTGAGTGCATATTATTTTCTAACACACCCTCTCAAATGAAAACCTTTTCGGTTTGAAACTTATACAGACTCACATTGCCTTATATTTAACTTTTTATCAAATAAATAAGAATGATGAGATTTAAATTCATGACCACTTGGTTATCAAAGTTCTGATACCATGTCAAATAATCATCTCAATCCAATAGCTTAAGCTGTTAGGTGAGGTTCTAAGATATGATTTATATTATTCTTTAACACATCCCCTCAAATAAAAACATATTATTCTCTAACATAGAATACTTCCTTTGGTGATTGTGGAGGTTTTCACAATCATGAACAAAGTCATCAACAATATAGTCATAGTCCAACCTGCAATACTTATCATAATATATGTCTATTTTACTATTTTCATAGTATTGAAGTTTCTTCTACTACTAATGGCTTACTTTTTTCAGATACACTGTTGAATTTCTAAAGAAAGCTAGAATGTCTCGGTGGAAACCAATTGCTACTTTTCCACTTGCTACTAGGTTCTTATTTATTCAAATCAATTGGTTCTCCTCATCCAAGTCCTAACCAATTCAGACAATTAGACGATGCTCTCCAGTATTTCATATTTGTATAACAAGGTATGTTAGTCTATGCATTCTCTAATTAATATTCATTTGTTTTCAATTAAATATATTTTATATTATCTATATTATACTTCACCTTTTAGTTTGTATTTGACATGTTAAGAGTGATCTCTCTCTCAATGGATATAGTGATTCTCATTTAGGTAATAGTGTTGATGATTGAAATTCTACTAGTAATTATGCTATTTTTCTTATTCAAAACTTAATCTCTTGAAAATCTAGCAAACAATGTATTATACATTGTTTGGTGTTTTATAAAGGCAGAATATAAAAACATTGCTATAATTGATCTAGTCTCTACTTATATTTGTAATTTCTTGTACAATTACTATTCTACGATATGATAACTTATAATTCACTTATTTGATTAATTTATAAAGGCAGAATATAAAAACATTGCTATAATTGGTCTAGTCTCTACTTATAGTTGGAAGTTCTTGTACAACTACTCCTATTCTACGATATGATAACTTATAATTCACTTATTTAACATTTAATCTAGTACTTCATGTTTTTTTTATAAAATATGTGGAGATTGATTTTCTTTTCATCCTTAATGTGGGCTCTAACTGGGATCTCTAGGTTCAATTTATTGCTTGATGTTCTCACTAAACCTCTCGTCATCTTAATTTACATTTCTAAGTTTAATATGATGCCTTTCCTATTCAACTTGCGGGGGATCTTGTATTACTAGTATTGAATCTATTATATGAGGGTTTATCATACAAAACCCATGAGGATTAAGCTAGGTTTAGTTGTCTACATCGTTTCATATATATATATTATTGAAGACAACTGCAAGATTATAGCTCAAACCAATTTCTTTCCTTTTTCTCAAGATAACTCTTTCCCTTCCTCTCAACTTAGTTCTCTTCATTCTTTAAGTTATGGATATTAAATGACTAGTGGCCGAATGATACATATTTCTTTCACTATATTGGTCTTACATTGGTTGTTGAATAAGACATATTATCTGTTTTTTTTTTTGGGGGGGGGGGGCTTAAGGGAAGAAGTTAGGTTTGATTCGGGGACTTTAAAGATTATATGAACATTGAAGAATAAAGAAATTTGGTTTATGGTAAGATGCCCAAGGATCTAAAAAGTTTAAAATTGATTTTATGTGTTGACTAGTTATTCTAAAATGATTTATAATGTTAACTTTATATTTATAATGTTGAGTGGAGTGTTTACATGTTTTATTTTATTTTTAAATGAAAATTAAGCTGGAAACTAATGTTTTCCTAGATAACCGGCGAATTGGTCGGAGTGTAATAATAAGACACAACCTAGGCGTCTAGGCTTGATTCGAAGCCCAATGGTTATTGGGCTCGGTTCCAAGTTCAATTCATTTTATGTTTATTTTAACTTGTTTATTTTTAAATGTGTTTTTATTGCACGCATATATTGTTAATATTTTGAATTTTTAAATTACTTTTTAGAAATGTAATTGTTTTGAAATTTTAATATTTTTATTTTAACAGATTAATATGGAAAAATCAATCGGTCAAAATAAGAGATAAGAGATAGATTATTTTGTACTATTTAATAAAATGATAATAATTAAACAATTTAATGATTTAGGATAAATTAAGTTGTTAATAACCCAACAAAATTATTTAACCAAAGAGTTATTTACATTAAAGAGTATAATAAGAATTCTCATATCAAATTACGGAGTTTCTTAATATTATAAAACAAAATAAAATCGTTATTGAAAAAATAATATAATAATTAAAACATACATGATATAAAGAAATACAAATTGATCATATTCTTAAAGAAATTGGATTTAACGGAGAAGATGTGGGGATTGAATGATAAAAAAAATATACAATCAAATTATTTCCTTGAATATTCAATTATGTTCAGTTTTTATGTTCAGTTTTTAATTTTATGTTGGTGGAAATATTTTATTTGACTTATGATTGATTTAATTATTTATTTTACTGTCAAATATATTTGAATTTAATGAATGAATAAATCATAATTTAATTATATCATTTTATTATCAATGAATTATCTTTTGTATATTAAGTTTACAAATTCTTTTCTAACATAATTTTGATGGGTGAATAAATAAGTATTTTATTTTATTAAAACATTAATGCTCATAAAAAAAATACTAAAGGAGAAGGCATATTAATTGTTGCTATAAACTTATATTACTATGACGTTTATAGCCTTGAGAAAAAAATTTAATTTAGGGGTATTTTGGTATTTTCATGTGATGTATTACTAGTTTGTTTGAGTATTTTTGTATTTTTAATATTTTAATGAACAATAAAATAACAAAAGTACCTCCAAAAGTAAAAAAATCAATACCTTTGGGTAGGGGTATATAGTTATTTATGATTTTTAATACATAGTAGAATTACATATTTAGTCTTGTATCTAAGAAATTTAATTCATTGGATTCAAGGGTATTAGGGTCATTTTGTTTTTGGTTTTTAATTATTGATTTGATTAAGGGTAGTGGTATAATTTAACATTCAAATATTTTAAAAAAAAATTAGAAAAAACTATTAGCGCATGAATTAGCCTTTCATCGTATGATTTGATTCATTTTCTCTTCGATAATTAGTGGTGCATGTATTCAAAATGTGTCTAGGTTATTATCAGTGATTTTTTTCCCATTTGTTTCTCTCTTTTACCTTATAAAAGTACTATGATCTTTATTAATATTGATATTTCAAATTTAATTTTTTTAGTTTTGATTTTAGTATCTTTATCAGTTTTTCTTTTGTGAAAGACTTTTTTGGTTTCTAATTTATATATAAAATATGTTTCGATTTGGTCATTCATCTTATAATTTTTTTATTTTGTTTCTTTGTTTTTCTATCAAATTTTTTATTACTTTTAATTTTATCTTTCAAATCAAATTTATAATATTTTATTTTTTCAATGATAGTAACAATGATTTTAATATGGTCCATTTTTTAAATTTCTTATTGTTTTCATTGGTGTTTTTGTCAAAAATTTTAATTTTATTTTATAAATCAAGTTCAGAGTTTTTATAATAATAATAATAATAATAATAGTAGTGGTGGTGTTTTGAATTACAATTTTTTAAAATCTTTTTATATGATTTATTTTTTTAATTTTATATTTTAATATTTAATTTATTATAAATTTCACTTTATTATTTTTCTAGATTAAGTACTTCGGGTTTAATAACTCAGGTTATAAATTTACAAAGTTATCATATTAAAAAAATAGATTTCTAATTCTTTTTATTTTTTTATTAGATTATTTCAAACATATAATGTAAGTTATGAATTTTGCATGATAGCTATTATTAGTATTAGCATTATATATTTTTTGTGACTTCATTTCAATATTTAAATATTATTTTTTCTTTTTTTTTAAAAAATTAACCTCATACTGAAGTGCAATAACCAAGGCTAATTATATATTAAATTCAAAGTAATGATATTTATTATTGCTGTAATCATTGCAAGTTGATTGTAATGTATATCAAGTGTATAACATACTTTTCTGTATTTTGTTATATCCTGTCTTTCATTCATCAAATATAGAGATAATCTACCTTATCTTATACATCAATGTCAAATACAACTCCGTGCCTATCTCCTGTTTGTCACATGTTCTTTATCCTAACTATTTTCATTTTATTTTCTCAAAACATTAACAGAACATTACTTATTACCTATAACTATTATAAGATTTTGGTTGCAAGGCACCTCCTTCGTTGTTCAGTTCATGTGAATAGTAAAACAGGTGTTCTTTTATTATTTATTTATTTATTTAATTTCAGCCTTTATAGCCTCACTTTTATTTTTAATTTTTTCAATGATTGTTAATGATGCATTTAGACAGATCAAATCCACTAAATAATATCAGGCCAATTTCTTCATGGTTTAAAATTAAAGTTGGGTTGGGTAAACAGTTTAGTTTTGGTGTTTTTTGTCATATCAATTTTATTTTTAAAAGTTTATTACTAGTTAACCAAGTTATTTTTAATTCATTTTAATTCAGTCAAGTTGAATGAGTAATATCAAGAAAACTTCTATATTATTTAATTTTATATTTATGCTTGATAAAGAGTTGAGTTGATAGATTGTTTTGTCAATTTTTTTTCTTTCAATTTTATTATTAGATATTTTCTACAAGTTGGTTGGTTTGTGTTTAGATTAATTAAGTCAATAATTTTTAAATTAATTAATTTTAAATTAAAGATAGGTAAGGAGTTACGTCTAGAAATTTCAAAGGGGACCAGAAATGACGAAAATAATAATATTAAATAGTTTTGTATATTTTGAAAAATTATCTTAGCATACCCGGCTGATATATACTAAGTATACATCTAATTATCAATAAGTGATTATCGAAAATACAAATATTCCTTCACACTCGGGTTACCACGAGTGAATATCATATAAATTATAAGAATAAATAGTACAATGGGTGCATTCAATAATTTATTGTCATTAATCATAGCAACATTTAGTAATCATAACAATCAACCAGCCCTTTCTCTATGACAGCATTTTTGATCAGCTTGAGAGATTCTTCGATATCATCGCAGATTTGATGAGGATCAGGAACTACCCCTTCGTCGACTGATACGATGATTTTCATTTTGTTGACATAACTCACAGCATGAATCATTAATGCCTGAAACCAGACATGTATAACAGTATTAAACTGAGGATATTCAGGTACAATTTGATTGAGAAATTCTTAAAAATCGTAGCGATCAATTTACGAGACGCTTTCTGTTTCAAGTTAGGGGTGATTTGCATGTCATTAGTGTTTTTCGAATTTTAGAACGCACGTTAAGAAAAGAAAGAAGGTTTGTTGCTAATATTAATGGTTTACCCGTGGATACAAGATAGATGGTACTCACATTAGGTTGCCCATAGCAGGTGGGAGCTACGTAGGCCACTTGATGGCCGAAACAAGTGACTTCTTCTTGAGGACCAGGCACGTTTGAGTACCACAATGTAGTTTGAGTTGGAAAGCTTGCCCACTGCGACCATAAATAGGATTTATTTATTTATTTTTAGCCCCAATAAGACTAGAAAAACATTTGAAGCCTTGCAAGGAAGAAATGGATCAGTATAGCTCTGCTAATCATAAAGGGTCGAGTGTTCTAGCAGATTTATTGTACCTTAGCACTGAAGAATTTGATAAAGAATTTTGCCATTAAATATGTGTATAATGCTTCAAGAGTAGCTTTCTTCCTCTTTCCTGTTGCCTTAGCACTTCGAACATGATCTAATACATCCTCTCGTAATCCAATGGTGAAGGGGAAGATAACGTAGCCGATCAGGTTGCCCAACTTCACTTTGCTGCTACTTTTTATCATTTCAGAAACATCCTATATATATATATAAAGAAATTGAAAAAAATTATAATGAATGGATCTTTATTATTGTGCATTAAATTATATCCATTCAATTTAAACAAAGTATTTTAGATTTAACCAATATACTAAAACAAGATATGAAGGATTACGAAAGATTGCACTTTAAATAATTCTTTAAATAAAAAGAAGTTTCTGTTATGAACTTTGGTTATAAATAGTGGATCATGTGATATAGTAATTCATTATATTTCTATATTTTGTTGTACAATTTCAGAATTGAGAAATCAATTTAAAGGGTACAAAAACGCTCATACATAGCAATTTAAAGGATATAATTATATTAAAGGGAGCAAAAAGAATCCCTCAAGGCGAAACACAGGACATGAAATTAATGGGGCTAAACACTAGCTCCCAAACAGAAAAAAGGCAAAGAAGTTGTTTTACTCACTTCATTTACTAGAAATGGCCGTAAATTCACGAAATGAGTTGCTCTTAGACGAATGTTCTTGGGAAGATTGTTATGCCCTTCTGCCCCTCCTGTATCCTTCTTCATTTTACCTGCCGAATAAAGAATTAGCTCACCAAGCGGGAAATTAAGAGTTGATTAAGAACCTACATAACTAATTTAATCTATCTGATTACTTAAACGTGTAGTCTAGCTAAGAGCATATTTTAGAAAATTGTTTTAGATATAGCTATAAGCGTATTTATTGTCTTTGAAGAACATAAGCTAAAACTTTACACCAAAGTGAAGTTGGCATTAAATTTAATTTCAGAATTTTCTTACCGTATTTTCTATTGAGATTTCGAGATAGAGCTGCTTCTGTGACTCCCACCATCACATCATTGACTGTCTGGAAAAAATAACAACAAAAAAAAGCAACGAGTTCTTGAGAGTAATGTAAATTTTTCCGTAAATTTTCTTTCGAAACATAAATCAACACTTTTTTTTAATACTAAGAGAGAATAAGTAAAAATTCTACAGTGTGGACAGATTGATATTTAGTAATTGGCTTACAGCATTCATGGCATTCTTGACCAGCTTAATATCCTCCAAACTCACAGTTCGATGAACAATCCGCCGTGGAGTAGATCCAACGCCTAATGGACCTTTGAGGGGCGTTTTCGTATCATCCAAGTAGAAAGTTGTGATAAAAAACATTACAACATCAACAAAAGTATTCCAATATATCAACAACACAGAAAAAAGCTTGATGAAATATTGGAGAAACCCTCCACTAGAACTGCCATGTTTCTTTTTCATGTTCATTGGAAGGGACGGAAGTGCCTCAGGATCAGATAGTTTGCGGGTACAAGACATGAAAAGTGTCATGAGAGACGTGCCATCACCAAGAGAGTGGTGGACTCGGAGAATGCCTACGGATTCAGCATCAGAGGTTTTGATATTGAGGAGATGGAGATCCCACATAGGTATTGACATGCTAACCCCTGTTTTGCTCAAATTACAGACGTAATCTTCCACGAACTTATCAGGAGAGTCCATGTTTGGGTCTAGTGTAGGGACTTTGACATGGTTGTCCAAGTCGACCACTGTTCTAACCCATTTGAGCTCGCCACCACGTTTCTCATCTGGAACCTGTTCCGTCATTTTTTTGTCATAAAAAATCAGAAGTTCTTATTGCGACAATTTTGCTTTAAAAAAAAGAAAGTGATTTTTAATGCCGATCCCGTCTCGCAATAAGAAAATGTAAGACAGATTATTAATTGTTAATTAGTATTAGGGTACACATATACCATGCATTAAGTTGAATTACCAAAAACAAGTACGATTAGAGCTTGCTCCGTTTTCGTAACCACAGGGTACATCACGTAACTGCTTGGAATATTTTAAAGATGCTGGCGTATTGATAAAAAAGAAAGAAAGAAAGGAAACAGAACTTGCCTGCAAACTACAGAAACGAGGTTGCGAGAGCAAAGTGTGCCCCAAGTTTGCTTTAATAACTTCCGGGTTGAGTTGGGTCTCGAAGCCGATGATGACAATGATGTACACGGTGGAGTCGGATTCATGAAACATTCGAGCCACTGGACTCAGAGGTTGCTCTTCTTCTGCACCGCTCGAAGTATTGTCAACATTTTTTGTTGTTTTAATTGGCTTCATGGCTTGGATCGTCATTGGTTGATCTTTGAGAATGGATGCAAATAATGCAGGTGTGCAAGTGCAAGGCTATCCTGTTTTTTCTCATTGATATGCCCCCCTTCTTATAGAGAAGCAAACAAGTTTGTTTCTCACAGAAAAGTATATTTGTTTTCATATAAAATTTACAAAAAAGATCTCATCAATTCTTTGGGATGGAAGAAAATCTTATTTTGTACAAATAAGTAATTACCATGTGAATGGTCTATCTTCAGGCACAGCAGATCCTGATTGATTTGATTCCAACAATATCTTCTCATCCAATCAAATTTTCCTATCTTCATGACTTTTTCAATGACATTACAACTAGAGTTAATTACATGTTAATCCTGTAATATAGCCCCCTTCCTTTCCAATAACTCTTTATCTTAAAAAATAAAAAATAAAAAATAAAAAGCTCATCTTTATGAAAATCTTATGAATCTTTACCCTTAACTTTCCTTCTGTAGTGCACGAATTAACCTAGTTGTTTGACTTTTAACTCTACAAAGGCTTACTCCCCCGGTGTAGCCAATCAGTCCAACATCCTACGTGTTTACAGTTCCAAGTACTGCAGCCACATAAAATTACATCTTTTACAGCCCTTTGTCCTTGTCTTACGACATGTTTTATGGCTTTTATTGGTTCTGCATCATCAAAAATGATTCATAAGCTTTCCTTGATGTGTCTATAAGGAGGAGCTTCGGCTTAAAGTGTAGTTGAACAAACTGTTATGGATCAGTCAAGTAAAAAAGTGCTCATCCAAGAAAATGCCATTATGGTGCACTTTATGTATCTTCTGGTTAAAAAAACTAAGAACATGCAAATTTTTATACCTTTAAAACTAAAAAAAATTGTATCCACATGTTAAGACCATCATTTAACATGTTCTTTATGCATCTCCCACACATTTCTTACATACGTGCTATTTTGTTTTATGCTTTTCGTTTTCATTCAAGCAAGTGGGATGAGTTTCGCTGTCCTCCTTGGACAGTTTATGCTCTTTTTCTGGATTGTAATAAGACTTTTTACTCAGTTCTTTAGTTTGCCACAACATTTTTACATCTTGGCCAGTTTTTCACAACTTTCTTATGGCATGTTTATGATGCTTTTGGATTTAAACGATATAATTATGAAATCTGAACTTCTATAATACGAATTATAATTTTATTAGGCTAATTATGTTGCTAGCTATTTAAAGATAAATCAGGTTTAGCGTTCGACAATTAATCCAATGCACTCTACATAAGGGTATTTATGTAGTATTAATGCTTAGAGAATATTTTTGTTGACTAAACATTACATATCGCAGCCTTGTTAAATGCACAAACATGCCAAAAAAAAACAAAACAAAACAAAAGTATAGTCTTTTCTATGCAAGTCCAAACAATTGAAAAGGTAAGATAAAGTCCTGCGGTGAAGTGCGAGCAACGGATATACTGCTGTCTGTCTTTTTTTTTTTTTTTTGTTTCTTCATCAACGGATATACTGCTGTTTGTCTTTTTTTTTTTTTTTTGTTTCTTCATAAGATAAATGGTGATATTTTGGTGTATTGGGATTTTAGTCTTGCTAGTTGATTATTACTTTATGTAATCACTACTCAATTATAGTAAGATCATTTCACAATTGGGTCGGTATTGGATTGCCAACCCACTGTAAAATATCACTATACCAATCAAGCCTCGATTTAAGTCACATAAATGCCAAGAAAAGCATTTTAAAACCTGGTTTTGGCTTCTTTCTTAAATGATCACCCATGCAATAATATTATGACACCTGTAAGCTTGGCTTAGCGGAATGTCAGGATTAATAAATAATTATGAGATTTAGTATTATAACCAAATATGCTGTTATTATCTAAAATTTTAAGGGTAAAAGACTTGTGAAATCATTAGTATCTTCAATTCACCTTAATTGAGATAAGTTATGTTAGGTACTCTAAATATAATTTAAAAGTTTTGACAAGTTTATAATGGATCTCTTTATGTCTCGTAATAAAGATTTTTTTCTATGAATAAATTTAATATTTTAAATTTATTATAATCTTGTATATTAAAATAAATTTTTATGATAATAGTCCATATAGGTGCTTTGAAAGGGTTCACCTATTTTAAAAGGTAAGGATTCTTTATAATTTGTATATTTTAATTAAAAATACTTCCAATTAAAATTGATAAATATCTAAAGTATTTCTAAAAATATTTTAGTCAATTCCTAGTATATAAATACTAGCCTTCTTATAGATCCAACATTTATACTAGGATATTGTCAATTAATTTTTATGAATTAAGATTTTAGAATTATTGAAATATTAGTCAAATCTTTAAAAAATTTACAATCCTGGTATAAATTCCAAAAGATGCAAAGAAAAATCAATACAAGTAGTTTTCTAAAACCATGTTAAAAAACATTTCTTTAACAACCTAGAAAAAGCCATTAAACAACTATTGTTACCTTTGACAGATTCCAAAACCACTATACTTTGTCAAAACTAAGCACATAAACACCTTTTAAACATCCTGACAACATTAACAACTTAAAAACATGATTAATCAATTAAAAAAATCTTTTAATTCATTAATCCATATAAATAATAAAACACAAAATAACACCAAAAAGATTTAAAAGCATCATTAAATATTGAAAAAGCATGAATGGGTAGGCCACAAGTACTTCATCCTTAAGTTTTCACATACTTATACCTATTTAAAACTTGCTGGTTATTAGTTGCTACTTCCCTTCTTTTTTTATTTCTTATTTTCCTTTCACTTTCTATTCTTTTTAAAGCTTGTCAGACCTTCGATGTTAAGTCTTTGAACCTTCACACTAGGATCTTTTTACAAAGTATATCGTTTTTTTTTTTGTCTTTCACCTTTATTATTTTTATTTTTTATTTCTAGGGGTATTTATATCGTTTTTCTTTTATGGATTCTCTCAAAGATTGATCAAAGCTCAATCCTATAATCACAATAAAAGAGCTTGAAAAAACTTTTAACAGTTAAAACCTTTGTCCTTTAATGATTTTTTTGGATGATAGTTTTACCAAGGTTGTTTTCTCGTTTTTAGAAACAAAGACATGCATTTCTCACTTTTTGATCTTAGATGAAATATTTACGGTCCTTGATAAGAATCTTGTTTGAGTTTCTAAGTGTGAACATATGAAAAGGTTAAATAGTTTTAAACAAATAGGTATCTCAATTAAGGTTGACTGAATTGGCTACTTTCAAGGCTTCGCTAGAGAAACTCCAATATAAACGGCATCGAAGACCACCTGAACTTGTTATGAAAGATGCACACCTTTCGTTTGGATCCATCATTACTCCATTTAAAGGTCTGTGGCTCTATATTCGTTCGCTTGATGGTACCAACTCGGTTAGTCTAGAATCTAAAAACACAGTAATGTCTTATTAGAGATAAGATGTTGGAGACTTCTATGGAAGAATAGGGATAAAAACATCTAGTTTGATGGAAATGGGGTTGTAAAGGAGATGTTTTTCTTCTATTTGCAATAAAAAATTGTCATTTGAAACTCTAGAACTCTACAGTGAGCTCTCGAAAGGTATCAACTAAATTATCCAAAACTCCTAAGTATGGAGATGAATAGTTAGTGAATGACATCTCATTTACATTCAACCCTATAAATTAAGGTTTTTAATTTGGGATGTAACAGATTTTATTTTAGTCCCTATTCTTATTATTGCTTTTAATTACACCTTTAATTGCCTTTCATACTTATCTTATGCAATTTCACCATTGCTAAACTCAATCATCAACCCTAAAGTTTAGTGTTATTTTCATTTTGGTTATGTTCAAACTTTTAATTTTTTTAATTTAGCTCCTGATATGGTCAATTTCAGCCCTTAAAGTCTCGTGTCTTTAATAATTTTGGTCCTTAGTTTTGAATTCCTTCAATCAAACCCTAATTGACTACCAATTTTGTTTTTCATAATTAGACCCCTAATTTGACCAATTACACTTTTGAAAGTCCAATTCCAGTCCCTAAACTTTAATTTCTTCTAATTAACACCCAAATTAACTCTAAAAAACTAAAGTTTCTTGTAATTAAGTATTTAATAAAATTAATTAAGCCTTTTAAAATCCCCACTAAGTCCTTACTCATCCAAATTTATATTTCTTTACTCCAAATAAAAATATTTTCATTGAATTGGTCTTTGTTAATTAGTATCGGGTTGTTAATTTTGGTAATCTTGCACATTCTTGTCCTTTAACTTTTTCACTTGTCATTTTCATCCTTCACCACCAACTTGGATCTTCTAGGCTTTCTTCATGAGTATTTTCTTGTATTTTTAGATTTTATTTCCTATTTTTTATTTTCTTGATTTCTTTTTAGGGTCACAAATGGATAACAACATTTATCATGGTTGAGTATGTTATGTAATATTTATTTTTTTATAAACAAAAAATAAAGAATAAAATTGGTGTAAGGGTGATGAACATATCACTTATAGGTCATAAAGTGATTTTATATTTTTGGTATGACTATCCTTGCATAAATAATCAAGTTGAATATAAGGTCTTAATTATAGGTCTAGAAATACTATTAAAGTTAAGAGAAAAATTAATCACAATGATTGAGGATATGTTAGTTATTATCACCCTAACTCCATATATTGTTATAGCTATAAGCCTTGTTAAAATGTTTTTTATGTTTTTTTATATATTTTTTTATTGTAGGGAAACAATATAGAACACAATGACTTGGCTTTACATGTATCAAAATATAGGATAGCCTTTGATAATCATGACATAGTCCTTGTCTAAGTGAGCAATCAATTAACTATAATTGATTTTCAACATGGATATCTTGATAAAGAAAGCAATAAAGATTCTATGATCAAAAATCCATATAAAGTAACAATATAATTAAAATGATTTGAGAAATGAAACTAAAAATTTTCTACAAAATCCCTCACAAAGTCTTTGAAAATGGAAGTGGCCAATTACATGCTATTAACAAATGTACTATATCAGAGATATAAAGATGAAATTTTACTCAAATGTTTAGGACTACAAAAAGTTTTGTTGGTCATGTTTAAGGTTCATAAAGGGCTTCATAAAGCTCACTTGTCTGTAATTAAAGTGAGATGGTTGATCATGAACTAAGGCTTTCACTAGCTATATACAACCAAGGTTTGCATTAATTATACAAAAAGATATCAATAATGCCAATGATTTGACCTAATTCAACATGTATTATTAAATTATTTGAATGTACTAGTTAAATCATGGTCATTTAGAGGATGATAAATGGATATTATTAATGAAATACACCAACCTTTACCAATGAAATATAATTATATCCTTGTTGCCATGTATTACTTCACCAAGTAGATTAAAATTATTTCTTATCGATCACCAAATCAAGAAACAAAGATAAAATTCATTAAGGAATAAATCGTTTATAGTTTTAGACTAGTATAAACTATTACTATAAACTAAGGATTAACATTTATTAGGAAATGTGAGAAGAAATTTGCATAGGAATATGAACTCAAAATAATCCACTTTACTCATTATGTCTAAGTTAGTGTATGACATTATTGACCAATAAAACTTTAATCCTCAATATTTAGAAATTGATAAAAATAATATTAAAGCTTAGTATGATGTTTTATTATAAGTAATATGGCTATATAAGATGTTGTAGAAGATTACATAGGAACTCATTGTTTACTTTAATATATGGCTATGATGTCATATTATCTATGGTATTTAAATTACAATCATTTAGAAGGGATCCATAATATATCATTGATAGTTCTCAATATTAATTAGTTGTGTTAACTAAGTTAAAGGACTTGGATGAGCTAAGATTTCATACATTGGATCATTTATTTACACATAAAAGAAAGGTCAGTGTATAACAAAACATGTTTGATTAAAATATTTCTCAATTGGTGATTTGGTATAGAAAGCCATACTTTCAATTAGTTACAAAAATCTAAAATATGACTAGTAGTTCCCTGACTAGAAGGGTCCATTTGTTATTCCTATTGTTATAAATTAAGGTGTATATCATATAGCAAGTCAAGGTGAGGAAATTCATATCGATCAATTAATGATTAATATATAAAGAAGTATTATAATTGCATGAAAGAAATACTAGAAGATGGTACCCCTCAAAAATTGAAAGATCAATCTGAAGGTCATAATCATATAATTACTCCAAAGTTTATATTGATTGCATTTTGATCTTTTTATGTTTTAGCTTAAGTTCAAGATTCTTTCTTTATAACAAGAAATTTAAGTTAGGTAAACTACAACTATTTATTTAAGGTAAATAAAGTTTCACGTTCATAAATAACAGGAAAGAATTGGAAAAAAAACATTTTTTTTAATAAAACATGAATAATAAACTAGGCTAGATTTCAATAAAAACTTATGTTAAATAAAAATTGCACTTATAAATTATTACAATTTAAAAAGGATATATTCTCTATTATATTAGTAAAAAGATGTATAAAATATTTATAATCATAAATCTCTCTATTTAGCTTCTATCTCTATTTGGTCTATAAAGGCTATGATTCTCATAGTCCAAAATAAACCTTTTGTATTTAATCATTAGAGTTTAAGAATGATGCAACCAAGAAAAACATGAAGTTCAAAAATATTTTCACATAGGTTTTATTGTTTGTCACTGCGACATGGAAGTTGAACAGTTATTTTAGAGTGTTTGATTTTTATAAATGTTCTTGTATATTTTTTTTTAAAGAAAAACTAATAAAATGTCAATTTTCTACACATGGACAAGAAACAAGGTGTTAATAGTCATAATTTATCTTATTTAATAAGAATATTGGATAGATGAATCTCATTAAAAATCTTCTAGGTCTTCTATTCTTCACCAAATGGTTACTAAATGTGGTATGCATTCATGATATAAGAACACATAAAAGAACTTTTTTTTTTCTAAATATTCAAGTTCATGGACTTGTTTTGATGAAACTTTATTTATTTACTACCTCTTTTAATAAATATAAAGTTCTCCAACCATGAATGATAGTGCATTGTTTCAAGTAAGAATGAGTTTGGTGTGGTAGAGAAAGGAAATCATTACTCTAATGAATTGAAGGGAAGGTTTAGGTTTGTGTGATGACATGTAATTTATGATTTCTACACTAAAGAATTTAGAGATTTTACAAAGAAGGAGACTAATTGGAAATTGATTATGATATTCAGGTAATTATTATATTTGAGCATACAAATATAAAAAAAAAATACACTTAAACATTAAAATTAAAAGTTAAAATACTTTTAAAACACAATTGATGGTTTTAATTGAATAGTATCACTTGTCATTTTATAATCAGTTGATTTGATTTGTCAAAAAAATTTATTTATTTGAAAAATAAAAAACTAATTACTTACTAAATGTTAATTAAAAAACAATAATTATTCACAAGAAAAAGGAAAAGAAAGCTGAAATTAATCAAGTGTAATGAAATTAACCATATTAAAAGTGTCATAATTGACTAATAGATTTAAGAAATCAATTGATAATAAGTGATTAGAAGCCATAATCACCTAATAAAAAATAATCAACTATAAATATTTAAACATGTGTGGAGAATTAGAAAACTTAGTTCTATTTAGAGTAGGAGTCCTCAACATATAAATTATTTATAAGTCATAATATTAGCTCAAGTTTAACACAATATTAACAGAGAATAAGTTTAGTTTGTATCATGACTCAAAACAATCTTATTATTTTATACCAATATTTGTATATATCTTTGATTTATATCTTTAGATAGAATTCAAATTATGTATCAATATATAAAAGATTACATAGTTATTATAAAATATGATAGTTTCGTATATGCAATTTCAATTCTTTAATTTATTTAATTTATCCTCTTTTTATTTACTAATTTTTTGCAATTTATTTGCTTGTTTTCCTTCACTTAAATTCCTTTTATTCCTCATTTTTTTTTTTGGTATTAACTTAAAGTGGATTATCTTTTCTTAGGTTGAAGGTCTTTGATACTTGATTTTATGTGGTTGCTACTTGTTTTCTCTTAAGATTAAGTTCATATTGAGTAGTTTCTCGAAAACAAAAACGATTAATTGATAATATATTTGTTAAATAATTATTTAAGTGATCAACAAGATGCTTATTGAATATTTTATATAAAATGTATATTAAAAAAATAATCAAGAAAAGTAGTTACAATACATTGAGTTACATTGAGTTACTTTAAATTGTTTAAAAGTGTATGACAACATAGTATATGTAGTAGTTTTTCTTTAAGAAATAAAAAGTAATTAAAGATTTTAATTCAACATGCAACCAAATATTAAAATATATTAAATATTCTTTTAAGAAAACAAGTATGATTTTTTAACTCAATTTTAAAATATATCTTTTCAATTTAGTTACACTCAATTAAGAAAAATATACACTGATATTTAGTTTTTTTTATAAAATTTATAACAAATTTTAGGTTGAGATTTTCTCATAAATATGATATACGCTACTATTTTTATTTAAAAATTGTATAAATAAAATCTTAATAATATAATTCAATTATTAGATAATTGATTATATATAAATAATCAAACCATTAAAATTGTACCATCTCTACGTTTTCAACTTCGTCACACAAAGGTATGGGTTAGTTAAATCTAAAATGGTAATATTGCCACGATCCAAACTAAAGTGAGAGCAGTGGATCACTTGTTGTCATTTTAGGCTCATTTGCAGTGAAATTATTTTCTTTTCTTCATGTGTGTGTGTGTGTGTGTGTGTGTGTGAGAGAGAGAGAGAGAGAGAGAGAGAGAGAGCTTTTCTTTCTTTCTTTCGTCGGGACCGCTGAAATAAGATAGAGTTTTCTGAACCCTATATCTCGTGCTAAGAATAATAAGTACATAGGTTTTATTGTTTGCCATTGCGATATAGAAGTTGAACAGTTATTCTAGAGTGTTTGATTTTCTATAAACCTTCTTGTATATTTTTTTTAAAGAAAAACTAATAAAATGTCAACTCTCTACACATGGACAAGAAACAAGGTGTTAATAGTCATAATTTATCTTATTTAATAAGAATATTGGATAGATGAATCTCATTAAAAATCTTCTAGGACTTCCATTCTTCACCAAATGGTTACTAAATATGGTATGCATTCATGATACAAGAACACATAAAAGAACTTTTCTTCTAAATATTCAAGTTCATGGACTTGTTTTGATGAAGCTTTATTTATTTACTACATCCTTTAATAAATATAAAGTTCTCCAACCATGAATGACAGTGCATTGTTTGAGGCAAGGATGAGTTTGGTGTGGTAGAGAAAGGAGATCATTACTCTAATGAATTGAAGGGAAGGTTTAGGTTTGTGTCATGGCATGTAATTTATGATTTCTACACTAAAGAATTTAGAGATTTTACAAAGAAGGAGACTAATTGGAAATTGATTATGGTGTTCAGGTAATTATTACATTTGAGCATACAAATATAGGCAAAAAAAAACACACTTAAACATTAAGTTTAAAAGCTAAAATACTTTAAAGCATAGTTGATGGTTTTAATTAAATAGTGTCACTTGTCATTTTATAATCAGTTGATTTGATTTGTCAAAAAAATTTATTTATTTGAAAAATAAAAAAACTACTTATTACTTACTAAATGTTAAATAAAAAAACAATAATTATTCACAAGGGAAAGAAAGCTGAAATTGATCAAGTGTAATGAAATTAACCATATTAAAAGAGTCATAATTGGCCAATAAATTTAAGAAATCAATTGATGACAAGTGATTAGAAGCCATAATCACCTAATAAAAAATAATCAACTATAAGTATTTAAACATGTACGGAGAATTAGAAAACTCAGTTCTATTTAGACTGGGAATCCTCAACATATAAATTACTTATAAGTCATAATATTAGCTCAAAATTAACACAATATTAATAGAGAATAAGTTTAGTTTGTATCATGACTCAAAACAATTTTATTATTTTATACCAACATTTGTATATATCTTTGATTTATATCTTTAGATAAAATTTAAATTATGTATCAATATATAAAAGATCACATAGTTATTATGAAATATGACCAGCTTCGTATATGCAATTTCAATTCTTTAATTTATTTAATTTATCTTTTTTTTTATTTACTAACTTTTTGCAATTTATTTACTTGTTTTCCTTCACTTGAATTCCTCTTATTCTCTCTTTTTTGTGGTGTTAACTTAAAGTGGATTATCTTTTCTTAGGGTTCAAGGTCTTTGATACTTGATTTTATGTGGTTCCTACTCGTTTTCTCTTAAGATTAAGTTCATATTGAATAGTTTCTCAATTCTAGAAGACAAAAACGATTTTAGTATCTTCAATTCACCTTAATTGAGATAAGTTATGTTAGGTACTCTAAATATAATTTAAAAGTTTTGACAAGTTTATAATGGATCTCTTTATGTCTCGTAATAAAGATTTTTTTCTATGAATAAATTTAATATTTTAAATTTATTATAATCTTGTATATTAAAATAAATTTTTATGATAATAGTCCATATAGGTGCTTTGAAAGGGTTCACCTATTTTAAAAGGTAAGGATTCTTTATAATTTGTATATTTTAATTAAAAATACTTCCAATTAAAATTGATAAATATCTAAAGTATTTCTAAAAATATTTTAGTCAATTCCTAGTATATAAATACTAGCCTTCTTATAGATCCAACATTTATACTAGGATATTGTCAATTAATTTTTATGAATTAAGATTTTAGAATTATTGAAATATTAGTCAAATCTTTAAAAAATTTACAATCCTGGTATAAATTCCAAAAGATGCAAAGAAAAATCAATACAAGTAGTTTTCTAAAACCATGTTAAAAAACATTTCTTTAACAACCTAGAAAAAGCCATTAAACAACTATTGTTACCTTTGACAGATTCCAAAACCACTATACTTTGTCAAAACTAAGCACATAAACACCTTTTAAACATCCTGACAACATTAACAACTTAAAAACATGATTAATCAATTAAAAAAATCTTTTAATTCATTAATCCATATAAATAATAAAACACAAAATAACACCAAAAAGATTTAAAAGCATCATTAAATATTGAAAAAGCATGAATGGGTAGGCCACAAGTACTTCATCCTTAAGTTTTCACATACTTATACCTATTTAAAACTTGCTGGTTATTAGTTGCTACTTCCCTTCTTTTTTTATTTCTTATTTTCCTTTCACTTTCTATTCTTTTTAAAGCTTGTCAGACCTTCGATGTTAAGTCTTTGAACCTTCACACTAGGATCTTTTTACAAAGTATATCGTTTTTTTTTTTGTCTTTCACCTTTATTATTTTTATTTTTTATTTCTAGGGGTATTTATATCGTTTTTCTTTTATGGATTCTCTCAAAGATTGATCAAAGCTCAATCCTATAATCACAATAAAAGAGCTTGAAAAAACTTTTAACAGTTAAAACCTTTGTCCTTTAATGATTTTTTTGGATGATAGTTTTACCAAGGTTGTTTTCTCGTTTTTAGAAACAAAGACATGCATTTCTCACTTTTTGATCTTAGATGAAATATTTACGGTCCTTGATAAGAATCTTGTTTGAGTTTCTAAGTGTGAACATATGAAAAGGTTAAATAGTTTTAAACAAATAGGTATCTCAATTAAGGTTGACTGAATTGGCTACTTTCAAGGCTTCGCTAGAGAAACTCCAATATAAACGGCATCGAAGACCACCTGAACTTGTTATGAAAGATGCACACCTTTCGTTTGGATCCATCATTACTCCATTTAAAGGTCTGTGGCTCTATATTCGTTCGCTTGATGGTACCAACTCGGTTAGTCTAGAATCTAAAAACACAGTAATGTCTTATTAGAGATAAGATGTTGGAGACTTCTATGGAAGAATAGGGATAAAAACATCTAGTTTGATGGAAATGGGGTTGTAAAGGAGATGTTTTTCTTCTATTTGCAATAAAAAATTGTCATTTGAAACTCTAGAACTCTACAGTGAGCTCTCGAAAGGTATCAACTAAATTATCCAAAACTCCTAAGTATGGAGATGAATAGTTAGTGAATGACATCTCATTTACATTCAACCCTATAAATTAAGGTTTTTAATTTGGGATGTAACAGATTTTATTTTAGTCCCTATTCTTATTATTGCTTTTAATTACACCTTTAATTGCCTTTCATACTTATCTTATGCAATTTCACCATTGCTAAACTCAATCATCAACCCTAAAGTTTAGTGTTATTTTCATTTTGGTTATGTTCAAACTTTTAATTTTTTTAATTTAGCTCCTGATATGGTCAATTTCAGCCCTTAAAGTCTCGTGTCTTTAATAATTTTGGTCCTTAGTTTTGAATTCCTTCAATCAAACCCTAATTGACTACCAATTTTGTTTTTCATAATTAGACCCCTAATTTGACCAATTACACTTTTGAAAGTCCAATTCCAGTCCCTAAACTTTAATTTCTTCTAATTAACACCCAAATTAACTCTAAAAAACTAAAGTTTCTTGTAATTAAGTATTTAATAAAATTAATTAAGCCTTTTAAAATCCCCACTAAGTCCTTACTCATCCAAATTTATATTTCTTTACTCCAAATAAAAATATTTTCATTGAATTGGTCTTTGTTAATTAGTATCGGGTTGTTAATTTTGTTAATCTTGCACATTCTTGTCCTTTAACTTTTTCACTTGTCATTTTCATCCTTCACCACCAACTTGGATCTTCTAGGCTTTCTTCATGAGTATTTTCTTGTATTTTTAGATTTTATTTCCTATTTTTTATTTTCTTGATTTCTTTTTAGGGTCACAAATGGATAACAACATTTATCATGGTTGAGTATGTTATGTAATATTTATTTTTTTATAAACAAAAAATAAAGAATAAAATTGGTGTAAGGGTGATGAACATATCACTTATAGGTCATAAAGTGATTTTATATTTTTGGTATGACTATCCTTGCATAAATAATCAAGTTGAATATAAGGTCTTAATTATAGGTCTAGAAATACTATTAAAGTTAAGAGAAAAATTAATCACAATGATTGAGGATATGTTAGTTATTATCACCCTAACTCCATATATTGTTATAGCTATAAGCCTTGTTAAAATGTTTTTTATGTTTTTTTATATATTTTTTTATTGTAGGGAAACAATATAGAACACAATGACTTGGCTTTACATGTATCAAAATATAGGATAGCCTTTGATAATCATGACATAGTCCTTGTCTAAGTGAGCAATCAATTAACTATAATTGATTTTCAACATGGATATCTTGATAAAGAAAGCAATAAAGATTCTATGATCAAAAATCCATATAAAGTAACAATATAATTAAAATGATTTGAGAAATGAAACTAAAAATTTTCTACAAAATCCCTCACAAAGTCTTTGAAAATGGAAGTGGCCAATTACATACTATTAACAAATGTACTATATCAGAGATATAAAGATGGAATTTTACTCAAATGTTTAGGACTATAAGAAGCTTTGTTGGTCATGTTTAAGGTTCATAAAGGGCTTCATAAAGCTCACTTGTCTGTAATTAAAGTGAGATGGTTGATCATGAACTAAGGCTTTCACTAGCTATATACAACCAAGGTTTGCATTAATTATACAAAAAGGTATCAATAATGCCAATGATTTGACCTAATTCGACATGTATTATTAAATTATTTGAATGTACTAGTTAAATCATGGTCATTTAGAGGATAATAAATGGATATTATTAGTGAAATACACCAACCTTTACTAATGAAATATAATCATATCCTTATTGCCATGTATTACTTCACCAAGTAGATTAAAATTATTTCTTATCGATCACCAAATCAAGAAACAAAGATAAAATTCATTAAGGAATAAATCGTTTATAGTTTTAGACTAGTATAAACTATTACTATAGACCAAGGATTAATATTTATTAGGAAAGGTGAGAAGAAATTTGCATAGGAATATGAACTTAAGATAATCCACTTTACTCATTATGCCTAAGTTAATGTACGACATTATTGACAAATAAAACTTTAATCCTCAATATTTAGAAATTGATAAAAATAATATTAAAGCTTAGTATGATGCTTTATTATAAGTAATATGGCTATATAAGATGTTGTAGAAGATTACATAGGAACTCATTGTTTACTTTAATATATGGCTATGATGTCATATTATCTATGGTATTTAAATTACAATCATTTAGAAGGGATCCATAATATATCATTGATAGTTCTCAATATTAATTAGTTGTGTTAACTAAGTTAAAGGACTTGGATGAGCTAAGATTTCATACATTGGATCATTTATTTACACATAAAAGAAAGGTCGGCATATAACAAAACATGTTTGATTAAAATATTTCTCAATTGGTGATTTGGTATAGAAAGCCATACTTTCAATTAGTTACAAAAATCTAAAATATG